>NW_026110341.1:27500-30000 GCF_024679095.1 Eriocheir sinensis | reverse complement strand
GTGTTGAGAGCGTTAATAATTCTTTGCCGGACTAAAGACAAAAACAAAATATAAATCTTCGTTATATATATATATATATATATATATATATATATATATATATATATATATATATATATATATATATATATATATATATATATATATATATATATATATATATATATATATATATATATATATATATATATATATATATATATATATATATATATATATACACGCTATCCTCTTCCTTCAACCTCCTTTTATATAAAGGCTATTTCTTCTGTAAATTTCTTACTGTGTACCATACCAAATTATCAACTATATATATATATATATATATATATATATATATATATATATATATATATATATATATATATATATATATATATATATATATATATATATATATATATATATATATATATATATATATATATATATATATATATACGCTATCCTCTTCCTTCAACCTGATTTTATATATTTTGCTTTTTCTTCTGTAAACTTCTCTAGCGCTACAATATTTTCCTTAGCAACTCATTAACTATATACAACCTCCTTTTACTTATTATAGTATCTAAAACGCTATTTTCTTCTTTCAACCTCCCTCTATTTATTAGGCTTCTTCCGTACATTTCTCTACCGCTGAAATATTATTTCTTAGCAACTGGATAAACTATATACATACTACTTTTGTTTATTAGTCTTTTTTTCTTCAACAAATTTCTCTAACCCTGTAGTATTTTTTTAGCAACTGATAAACTATCTAAACGTGCTCCTCTTCCTTCAACTTCCTTTTATTAATTTGGCTTCCTCTGTAAATTTCTCTACCTCCCAAATATTTTGGTAGCCACTTGGGCAATTTTATATATATATATATATATATATATATATATAGATTAATAGATATATATATATATATATATATAT
Source organism: Eriocheir sinensis (assembly GCF_024679095.1). Taxonomy (NCBI): domain Eukaryota; kingdom Metazoa; phylum Arthropoda; class Malacostraca; order Decapoda; family Varunidae; genus Eriocheir; species Eriocheir sinensis. The sequence goes on along the minus strand of NW_026110341.1, from coordinate 29,079 downwards.
ATCTATATATATATATATATATATATATATATATATATATATATATATATATATATATATATATATATATATATATATATATATATATATATATATATATATATATATATATATATATATATATATATATATATATATATATTAATAAAAGGAGGTTGTATATACATCATCTTGTTAAAACATATTTCATGGTTGAGAAATTTACAGAAAATCCCTGATAAATAAAGGGACGTTCATACTATTCTGCATTTTTCTTTCTTTCCTTTTCGTTTTCGTTTTACTCGTGTTTTACTCTTAAAGACAGTTAAGAAAAACATGTCGGACAGTTTTGGTGTTGAGATGGTTAATAATTCTTTGCCGGACTAAAGAAAAAACAAAATAAATATTCGTTATACTGGATTACATATATATATATATATATATATATATATATATATATATATATATATATATATATATATATATATATATATATATATATATATATATATATATATATATATATATATATATATATATATATATATATATATATATATATATATATATATATATATATATATATATATATATATATATATATATATATATATATATATATATATATATATATAGCCTCCTATTTCTTCTATTTCTCTATTCTTGCATTATTTCACTTACGATATATATATATATATATATATATATATATATATATATATAATTATATATATATATATATATATATATATATATATATATATATACGCTATCCTCTTCCTTCAACCTGATTTTATATATTTTGCTTTTTCTTCTGTAAACTTCTCTAGCGCTGCGATATTTTTCTTATCAACTGATTAACTTTATACAACCTCCTTTTACTTATTATACTATCTAAAACGCTATTCTCTTCTTTCAACCTCCCTCTATTTATTAGACTTCTTCCGTACATTTATCTACCGCTGAAATATTTTTTCTTAGCAACTGGATAAACTATATACAAACTACTTTTGTTTATTAGTCTTTTTTCCTCATCATATTTCTCTAAACCTGTAGTATTTTTTTTAGCAACTGATGAACTATCTAAACGCCCTCCTCTTCCTTCAACTTCCTTTTATTAATATGGCTTCCTCTGTAAATTTCTCTACCTCACAAATATTTTTGTTAGCCACTGGGCCAATTTTATATATATATATATATATATATATATATATATATATATATATATATATATATATATATATATATATATATATATATATACAGTTGATCCACTATGTAAGACAAATATTTCAGCGGTAGAAAATTGACGGAAAAAAAGCCTATTAAATAAAAGGAGGTTGTATATAGTTCATCCATTTGCTAAGAAAAATATTTCAGCGGTTGAGAAATTTACAGAACGCTGATAAATAAAGGGACGTTCATACTATTCCTGCATTTTTTCTTTTCTTTCCTTTTCGTTTTCGTTTTACTCGTGTTTTACTCTTAAAAGACAGTTAAGAAAAAACATGTCGAACGGTTTTGGTGTTGAGATCGTTAATAATTCTTTGCCGGACTAAAGAAAAAAACAAAAATAAATCTTCGTTATACTGGATTACAT
>NW_026110341.1:0-20000 GCF_024679095.1 Eriocheir sinensis | reverse complement strand
TTACAGAAGAACCCTGATAAATAAAGGGACGTTCATACTATTCCTGCATTTTTTCTTTTCTTTCCTTTTCGTTTTCGTTTTACTCGTGTTTTTCTCTTAAAAGACAGTTAAGAAAAAACATGTCGGACGGTTTTGGTGTTGAGATCGTTAATAATTCTTTGTCGGACTAAAGAAAAAAATAAAAATAAATCTTCCTTATACTGGATTACATTACGAACGGTGAATTAAAGTTATACATATATATATATATATATATATATATATATATATATATATATATATATATATATATATATATATATATATATATATATATATATATATATATATATACTCTTCCTTTAACCTCCTTTTATAGAATAGCCTATTTCTTCTGTAAATTTCTTAATTGTTGCAATATTTTCCTCACGAACTTGATCAATATATATATATATATATATATATATATATATATATATATATATATAAATATATATATATATATATATATATATATAGTTGATCCAGTATATAAGACAAATATTTCAGCGGTAGAAAATTTACAGAAAAAAAAAGCCTAATAAATAAAAGGAGGTTGTATATAGTTCATCCAGTTGGTAAGAAAAATATTTCAGAGGTTGAGAAATTTACAGAAGAACCCTGATAAATAAAGGGACGTTCATACTATTCCTGCATTTTTTCTTTTCTTTCCTTTTCGTTTTCATTTTACTCGTGTTTTACTCCTAAAAGACAGTTAAGAAAAAACAAGTCGGACGGTTTTTGTGTTGAGATCGTTAATAATTCTTTGCCGGACTAAACAAAAATACTAAAATAAATCTTCGTTATACTGGATTACATTACCTACGGTGAATAAAAGTGATATATATATATATATATATATATATATATATATATATATATATATATATATATATATATATATATATATATATATATATATATATATATATATATATATATATATATATATATATATATATATATATATATATATATATATATATATATATATATCTATATATATATATATATATATATATATATATATATATATATCCTTTCCTTCAACCTGATTTTGTATATTTTGCTTTTTCTTCTGTAAACTTCTCTAGCGCTGCAATATTTTTCTTTGCAACTGATTAACTATATACAACCTCCTTTTACTTATTATACTATTTAAAACTCTATTCTCTTCTTTCAACCTCCCTCTATTTATTAGGCTTTTTCCGTACATTTCTTCACCGCTGAAATATTTTCTCTTAGCAACTGGATGAACTATATACAAACTACTTTTGTTTATTAGTCTTTTTTCCTCTACAAATTTCTTTAACCCTGTAGTATTTTTATTAATTTCTCTACCTCAATATTTTTGTTAACTTCCAATTTTATTAATATATATATATATATATATATATATATAGACATATATATATATATATAGATATATATATATATATATATAGATATATATATATATATATATATATATATATATATATATATATATATATATATATATATATATATATATATATATATACAGTTGATCCAGTATCTAAGACAAATATTTCAGCGGTAGAAAATTGACGGAAAAAAAGCCTATTAAATAAAAGGAGGTTGTATATAGTTCATCCAGTTGCTAAGAAAAATATTTCAGCGGTTGAGAAATTTACAGAAGAACCCTGATAAATAAAGGGACGTTCATACTATTCCTGCATTTTTTCTTTTCTTTCCTTTTCGTTTTCGTTTTACTCGTGTTTTACTCTTAAAAGACAGTTAAGAAAAAACATGTCGGACGGTTTTGGTGTTGAGATCGTTAATAATTCTTTGCCGGACTAAAGAAAAAAACAAAAATAAATCTTCGTTATACTGGATTACATTACGTACGGTGAATAAAAGTGATATATATATATATATATATATATATATATATATATATATATATATATATATATATATATATATATATATATATATATATATATATATATATATATATATATATATATATATATTTATGTATATATTTTTATATAATAGGCTATTTCTTCTGTAAATTTTCTACTGCTGCCATATTTTCCTTACGAAGTTGATCAATATATATATATATATATATATATATATATATATATATATATATATATATATATATATATATATATATATATATATATATATATATATACGCTATCCTCTTCCTTCAGTCTGATTTTATATATTTTGCTTTTTCTTCTGTAAACTTCTCTAGCGCTGCAATATTTTTCTTAGCAACTGATTAAATATATACAACCTCCTTTTACTTATTATACTATCTAAAACGCTATTCTCTTCTTTCAACCTCCCTCTATTTATTAGGCTTCTTCCGTACATTTCTCTACCGCTGAAATATTTTTTTTCTTAGCAACTGGATAAACTATATACAAACTACTTTTGTTGATTAGTCTTTTTTCTTCTACAAATTTCTGTATCCCTGTAGTAATTTTTTTAGCAACTGATAAACTATCTAAACGCCCTCCTCTTCCTTCAACTTCCTTTTATTAATTTGGCTTCCTCTCTAAATTTCTCTCTCACAAATTTTTTTGTTATATATATATATATATATATATATATATATTTATATATATATATATATATATATATATATATATATATATATATATATATATATATATATATATATATATATATATATATATATACAGTTGATCCAGTATCTAAGACAAATATTTCAGCGGTAGAAAATTGACGGAAAAAAAGCCTATTAAATAAAAGGAGGTTGTATATAGTTGATCCAGTTGCTAAGAAAAATATTTCAGCGGTTGAGAAATTTACAGAAGAACCCTGATAAATAAAGGGACGTTCATACTATTCCTGCATTTTTTCTTTTCTTTCCTTTTCGTTTTCGTTTTACTCGTGTTTTACTCTTAAAAGACAGTTAAGAAAAAACATGTCGGACGGTTTTGGTGTTGAGATCGTTAATAATTCTTTGCCGGACTAAAGAAAAAAACAAAAATAAATCTTCGTTATACTGGATATCATCAAGCACTGATATATATAGATATATATATATATATATATATATATATATATATATATATATATATATATATATATATATATATATATATATATATATATATATATATATATATATATATATATATATATATATATATATATATATATATATATATATATATATATATATATATATATATATATATATATATATATATATATATATATATATATATATATATATATATATATATATATATATATATATGTATATATATATAAAATAAAAAATAAAAAATGATCTTCATATAATTTAAATATTCATATGCAGTTTTACTGATTAATTTCTGCTCTTAATTATTTCCACTGCTCAGAAATATATTATCATTTTTTTTAGTCCTTTTTCAATTTTTGAAAATGAACACGCTACATAAAAACCGAACATTATATAATTTCCAACTTCATAGGCCATTTTCTTTATTTATTTTTTCTCCTAATAATTTTCACTGCCCAAAAATATATTATTAATAGTTTTTACTTATATTTTAAGCTTTGAAACTTGTGTGCGGCGCTACATTAAAACAGGGTTTCATTTTATATTTTTTACCTTCATTTATCATTTTTCTTATTAATTTCTGCTTCTAATGATTTCCAATGCTCAAAAATATATTATCTTTGGCTTTTTGTCCTTTTTTAAGCTCTGAAACTGAGTACGTTACTTAAAAACCGATTTTCATATAATTTTAACATTCATATGTCATTTTCCTCCTTAATTTCTGCTTCTAATAAATTTTAGAACTCAAAAATATATTATCATTACTTTTTCGTCCTTTTTTAAGCTCTGAAACAGAGTGCGCACCGTAAATACTGGATTTCATGCTATAATTTCTACCTCTATATGCCATTTTACTTATTAATATCTGCTTCCAATAAATTCCACCGCTCAATAATTTATTATCATTAATTTTTAGTTCTTTTTAAGCTCTGAAACTCAGTGCGCTTCATACAAACGGATTTTATATAACAATTTTAACCTTCATATGCCATTTTCCTCATTAATCAGATTTCTCACTTCTCAAAAATATATTATCATTAATTTTTCGTCCTTTTTAACCCTAGAACTGTAACGCTGGCTCCGGGCGGACCCACGCTGTCTTTACTTTTTTATATTCGAACTATATATATATATATATATAGATCGATAGATATAAATATATATATATATATATCTATATATATATATATATATATATATATATATGTAAATAAATTATGCTGCCTAGTTTATTGTTATTGTTGTAGAATGATAAAATGTTTTTGTTTATAAGATTATCAGACTAAAGGACAAAGTACATTCCTACTGGAGAGGTAATTCAAAATAATATAATATCCAATAGCCTAATATCGCTCGTGCCGACATCATCAACAGTAGCTTTATGCATAGTTCATTCTTTTACAGACTTTTACAGACTAACAAGCTTAAAGTTTCGAATGATGAAGTTTAATTATTGAGGATGTTTACCTATAAAAAATATACCGTAATAATTATTATAAACGCACAGTGATGGAACAAAATATAGGGTGTGTGAAAAGCCGCACGGGTGGCTCATGGCAGTCTACTAGCCAAGCCACCCGGGCGGCTCCGGCACTATAAGGGTTAATTTATCAAGCCTTCTCTTTCCAGCTCATTTTTTCCCTGCCTCTTTCTGGTTTTGGTCAGTGTGCGTCTGTGTCTCTTTACTAACCCCTCATTTGCTCCCCTATATCTGTCTGTCCGTCTGTCTCTCTTTTCTGTCTGTTTGTCCGTTTCTCTCCCCTCCCTTCCCTCTAAAATCTGTTAAACGCAATGGAATCATATACCTCTAGCTCCACTCCCTCCATCTCTCGCTCTCTTTATCTCCTCCCTCCCTCCCTATCTCTCTCTCTCTCTCTCTCTCCCTCACCCCATCCTTACCTCCCTTCCTCCCTCCTGTACCTCTTTCAACCCCCTTACCTCTCTCTCTCTCTCTCTCTCTCTCTCTCTCTCTCTCTCTCTCTCTCTCTCTCTCTCTCTCTCTCTCTCTCTCTCTCTCTCTCTCTCTCTCTCTCTCTCTCTCTCTCTCTCTCTCTCTCTCTCTCTCTCTCTCTCTCTCTCTCTCTCTCTCTCTCTCTCTCTCTCTCTCTCTCTCTCTCTCTCTCTCTCTCTCTCTCTCTCTCTCACACACACACACACCTGCACTAACGCCAGAATGTACATGGGCAAAAGCTGTTTTTATAATGGTGTGAGTGTGTGTGTGTGTGTGTGTGTGTGTGTGTGTGTGTGTGTGTGTGTGTGTGTGTGTGTGTGTGTGTGTGTGTGTGAGTGAGCGAGTGAGTGTTTATCATGCTGTCACTCTTTTTTTTAATCGCCTGCAATAGCTCATACTCTCTCTCTCTCTCTCTCTCTCTCTCTCTCTCTCTCTCTCTCTCTCTCTCTCTCTCTCTCTCTCTCTCTCTCTCTCTCTCTCTCTCTCTCTCTCTCTCTCTCTTTATGTTTTTTTCTTTCTTTATTTGTATCTCATTCCCTTTCTCTTTTATTTATATATTTCTCTCTTCATCTTTTTGTGTGTATTTTCTAACTATTTTTTTACCCTTTTTGTTCTTTTTTATTTTCTTCGTTTTTTCATTCATTATATTATCGTCATTCTTTATTTCTTTATTTCCTACTTTTCTTTTTTTACATTTTTCTGTCCTTCCTTCTTTTTTTTCATTAATTCGTTTTTTTATTTTACTTTCTTATTTCAATATTTGTATAAACTCACTTTTTTTCAAAACATTATTATTTTACATTTGCATTTATTTTACTTTATTTTACTTTATTAATTTATTTTAGTTTAATTTACATATACACATATTTTACAATACATATTTTTCCCACTTTTCGTCCTTCGTTTTGTAGTTTTTATTTTTACTTTCTTATTTTAATATTTCTTTAAACACTATTTTCAACACTTTTTCATGGAAGTTCACTCACTCCTATATTTTTTTTTTCCTGCACGTTCTCTTATTCTTTTTATCTTTTTTAAATTGCATCAACTCTTTCTGATCCTCTTTTTTTTTCCCTACCCTTTTTTTTTCATTACATCTTCCTCCGCGCTATTTATTTATATTCAGTCCAGTAGGCATTCTTTTATTTCCTGTTGTTAATGTTTTTGGCACTATATTTTTTGTCTCTCAATTTCCTTTTTCTTTATTTTTTAGAGTTTTTGTGTTTCATCTTTTTTTTAATTGTCAGGAACCGATACATTCACTGCACCCATTTTTTTTCTCTCAATTCTAACCGTTTTTATGTGTGGGTATATATTCGTTTTTCCTTTGGGGTTATTTTGATATATCGTACGTTAGCTTCAATATTTTCGAGTGGAGGTTTATGCGTTACATGTTCTGCTACTTCGTTTCATAATTTTCTTAAGTGGTAGGAAACGATGCAGTAATCCCTCTAGGCGCCATTTTTTTCTCAATTCCAACCTTTTTTTTATGTGTTGGTGTTTATTCGTTTTTCCTTTTCTGGTTATTTCGTTCGTTAGCTTCAGTATTTTCGAAGATTTCATCAGTAAATGTTGTACTGTTTCTTTCTTTTTTTTTTAAGTGGTGGGCACCTTTACAGTAATTTCTTCATCGGATTGTTTACTCCAATTCAAGTTTTTTATATGTGGGTGTGTATCAATTTTGTCTCCTGGTATGACGTAGGCTTCGTTAGGTATTTTCGTTCGTTTCTGCGCTAATTGTTGTGCTGTTACGATTCGTCGATTTTAAGTGATAGGAACCGTTGCAATTACTCCCTCAGGCACTTTTTTCTCCATTTCAAACCTTTTAATTTGTGGGTCTGTATCAGTTTTTCCTTCGGGTATTTCGTTAGCTTCACTATTATATATATTCCACACGTTTCTGCGCTACGGGCAATATGAACCCGGTAGCTGCGGGGATCATGTTTCTTAAAGGCCCCTCTAAGCGAGTAAAATGAGAAAAAATCATCACTCACGCAATCCATTTCATAATATATATCAGCCAATTTGTCATCAGTTTATGCATCATCTCTTTTTTGGGGGGTTATATCATGGCATAAATTTGGCCCCCGTCGCTGGTACACGGTAAAGCCACAAATTTGGCCCGTCGCTGCTACCGGGTTAACATCACTGTCAGATTGAAGATCATAGAAAGCTCCCTAACCAAACTATATGCTCCATAATCTTCACTCTTTTTCGCTCCGTGAGACAGTGGTTATTATGCCTAACTACGAATCACCAAACTGTTTATCCTCCTTTTTGGGCTGGTCGATAAATGGTTACCTGAGGCAACCTTGGAAAAGTAAACTATGGTAACCCAGATATCACTCTCCCTGATAAAGGCTCAGGGGCCAATGCGACGGAGATGAACACCGAGGCCACGCGTCGCTATAACATACGCCTCATCTTTGCCTTTGCTTTACCTTGCTTTCCCACTCGACATCCAGTACTCAAAAGATTCCCAGTGTGGTGTACTCAGATTTCTTACCTTCCATATCTACACCAAACACTAGACAAGGAATCTTCATAGTATTGTGTATAGTATAATGGTCCTTCCTACTCGATGTACAGTACTAGGGAGCTTTCCTGCAATGGTTTCCTCAGAGTTCTTACCTTCCATATCTACACCAAACACTAGCCAAGGAATCTTCATAGTATTGTGTATAGTATAATGGTCATTCCTACTCGATGTACAGTACTAGGGAGCTTTCCTGCAATGGTTTCCTCAGAGTTCTTACCTACTCGATCAACACCAAACACAAGACTAGGAATTTCCATAGTCTTGCCTTTGATATATGAAGTGAAGTGAATAACTGGAACTAAACGCTATACTTTTCCGTGTCTTTTCAGCGCCCGCTATTAACGATGCACCGAAAAATATCCGCGTTATTAATAAATGAGTGAACCTTCGTCGCGTTGATAATTCAGAGATCTTTAACAATGCGAGGGTTTAAAATATTTCAGTAATTGATTAAATATTTCACTGGTTGCTCTGTGTGTGTGTGTGTGTGTGTGTGTGTGTTTTCCCTTCAAGGTGTCACGGTATACAAGTACAAGGTAAAAGAAAGAAAGGACAATGTTGCCATACGTTGACCAGTGTTTACTTGAGTCTCACGGAAACGGAACAAGGTCACAGGTAGGTCAGGTCAGGTCAATAGAGAGAGAGAGAGAGAGAGAGAGAGAGAGAGAGAGAGAGAGAGAGAGAGAGAGAGAGCGGTGTCATGTAGAGAGTCACCATTAGCTTTTATGTGACGGTCATGTGCGATGTTTTTTCCCTCGTTTTCAGGTGTGTGCGTGCGTGTGTGTGTGTGTGTGTGTGTGTGTGTGTGTGTGTGTGTGTGTGTGTGTGTGTGTGTGTGTGTGTGTGTGTGTAGTGCCTTGTTTCCTCTGCGTGTGTATAGTCATAACCATAATAATAATAATAATGATAATAACAGTAACAATAACTGTGATGATAAGGATAATAGTAATAATAATAACAATAATAACATATCGTTCATTACCAACAAAGCAGTCAGAGATGATTAAAATACGGAGGACACAGAAAGCTCTTTATATATTATCCTAACAAACATAGTAATAGCTTAATATGGCAACTAATACATTAACAAACACTATATATACGTTTTCACTTCAGCAATACGACGAACCATGGATGTATTTATCTGTGTGTTTCTTTACCTCTTGATTACCTCGTGTGTTCATTTGTCTTTGTTTCTTTGTATTGCATCTTTCTATTGAATCTTTGTTTCCTCATCTTTATTCCCTTAACTCACTGGTCTTTCACTTCGCTAACGTCTCCCTTCCTTTTCGTTTTCTTTATTCGTGTGTCTGTCTGTGTTGTCCTTCCTTTGTAACCCTCAGAAAAAAAAAATAGAATTACAGAGAAAACCGGACGAGAGAGAGGTTAAGAGAAGGGATACGAGAGGAAGGGGAATGCGAGTGGAGAAACGGAGAAGGACGTGAAGAGAAAGGAGAAGAAAGAGGAGGAGGAGGAGAAAGAGAAGGAGCACTGCGTTGAGAAAACAGATAGAGAGAAAGAGAGACGATGAAGGAGACAAAGGATTGGACGTAAAGAAAAAAGAAATTAGAAAGAGAAAGGGAAGAAAAGAGACAGTAAACGTGAGAGAGAGAGAGAAGGTATCAGATATGCAAACACTAACCATTTTTCCTCCTCTATAAAACAAGTGCTCTTCTTTTTTTCCTCTTTTCTTCCTCTTATTTTTCTTCTCCACACCTTTCTTATTTTTTTCCTATTCCTCTTTCTCGTTATATTTTGTCATTTTTCTCCCTTTTTCCATTCTGTGTCCAAGATCTTTTTTTCTGCTTATTCTTATCCTTTATTTCTTTCTTTCTTTCCTTTTTTCTTTCTCCTTTCGTCTAGTTTAATAATTTTATCTCTTCTCTTTTTCTCTCGTTTATCACATTTGCACTTTCCTCTCAATTCTTGTTCACCCTTCTCTCCTTTCTTTCTCTTCTTTCTGTCTTTATTCTTTTCTCTCGCTTAGTTTAATCGTTTTATCCCTTTCTTTCTTTCTTTCTTCTTTCTCCCTCGTTTATCACATTTGTATTTCCCTTTCCATTTTCTATCCTCTCCTTCCTTTGTGTCTCCATCCCTATCGCTCTCTTTTCAATCCTTTTTATCTCCTCCATTCGTACTCTCAAGTTCATCTGCATTTTTTTCCGATTCTTTTTTCCTTTTTCCTCACCTCTTCTTTCTATCCTAATCTTGGTCAGCGTTTTCTTTCCTTCCTTCTCCTTTCACTCTTTCCTCGTCTTTTTCTGGGTATGTTTTCTCTTCCTTTTTTTTCATTTATTTTTATTTGTTTTAGTATTTTTTCGTACTTTCTTTCTTTCTCTGTTTTCTTTGTCTGTGATTTCGTTTTCTCTTCCTTCTTTCTCTTCGTCTTGTTCTTTGTTTTCTTTTTTATTTCTTTAGTCTTGTCTTCTTTCCCTCCCTTGCCACTCTTTTCCCTTCTCTTTTTTCCCCTTCCTTTTTTCAAGTAAGTAAGCATCTCCCTCCTCCTCCTCCTCCTCCTCTCTCTCTTTCTCTTCTCTCTCTCTCTCTCTCTCTCTCTCTCTCTTTATCTCTCTCTCTCTCTCTCTCTCTCTCTCTCTCTCTCTCTCTCTCTCTCTCTCTCTCTCTCTCTCTCTCTCTCTCTCTCTCTCTCTCTCTTCCTTCCATCCATTATTACGTCTTTTTCATCCCCTTCCATTTCTCTCCTCTCCGTTTCAAGGTTGCAGAATTCACTCGGCTCGCAAGTGGAAGAGAAGCTGAATGGCCGCCCGTTCCTTAATCCCTTCCTAATCCGGCTGCTCCAATGCGTCTGCGGATTAGACAAACTTTGCTCACTTAAACTTGAACTTGTGGAAAAAGGGGTGAAGGCTGTTGCAGTGGAGGAGAAGGAGGATGGGGGATAGTGGAGGGAGAGATGGGATGGGACAAGTATGAGACGTGGAGTTGTTAGGGAGATTTTTGTTCTTTTGTTTTGTTTTGTTTTGTTTTGTTTCGATTTTTTTTTTACCGTTATGTGTGAGGGGAGGGTGGGGAGGGGGGTTGTGTGGTTGTGAGGGGGGAGAGTGTTTGTGTGTTTTTTTCATTGTTTGTGTGAGTGTTTGTTTCATTAGCTTTTCTAAGCTCTGTACTTTTTTTTTCTTTTTTCTTACTTTTCTCCATGCTTTGTTTTGATTCTTCCTTCCCTTCTTTATTATTTTCTCTCCTTTTCCTCGTGTGTTTTTTCTATCTTGTTCTAATTTTATTTTGTATTCTAATATTTCATAGACTGCAATTTATATTTTTTCCTTTATTTTTCACCATATTTTCCTTTGGTTTCTTCCCTTTCTTCCATTCTCTAATTTTCCCCTTTTTTGTTCTTTTTTTCCTCTAACATTTTCCTTTTCTATTTTGTTGCTTACTTTCGTTTTTCTTTTGTTTTTCGTTTCCCTCCTTTTCTATTCTTTTTTTTTATTATTACATTCTATATTTCTTTTCTTTATCTCCGTTTTCTTGTTTGTTTTTCTTCCTTCTTCCATTTTCTATTTTTTTTTCTTTTTCTTTTTCCTTCACTTAGACACACACACACGCACACACACACCAGAAAAGACACAACACAGTTCCAACAATTATTTTCTGGGATAAACGTTCTTGTGTAAAAAATAAGAACAACATGAAATTAAAAATACACACAGAAATAATACAGAGAGAGAGAGAGAGAGAGAGAGAGAGAGAGAGAATGTCAAGGTCAAACGTGGATCTCAGATAGTAAAGGTAAAAATAAAAGGAAGAAAAAAAGATCAAACGAAAGCTGAAAAAAAAAAATTAAAACTAAAAAACTCTCAGCGTCACAAACCAACGAACGTGTTAAGACTTGTCTGACAGAGAGAGAGAGAGAGAGAGAGAGAGAGAGAGAGAGAGAGAGAAGAAAGAACAAAAGAAAATTAAGAAAAAAAGAAAAACAGAAAATGAAGAAGGAAAGAAAAATGGAAAAAAATGAATGAATAAAAGCAAGAAAGAAAGAAAGTAAGGAATAGAAAGAAAGAAAGAAAGATAAAAAGCAATGAATGAATGATTGAAAGAAAAAAAAAGAATTAATGAAAGCAAGCAAGCAGGCAAGCGAAAGAGAGAGAGAGAGAGAGAGAGAGAGAGTCTTAACGAAGGTCACATGATAGAAAATAATTATCGAAAAACGGAGTAAATCTCCGCGAAGCTACAAGAGTCATTATTTTTTTCCTCCTCTCCTTCATAGATTTTCCTCATTAACGCTCGCTCTTGATTGCTGGTTGCGCCCTTCATGCTCTTTTTTTCCGTGTGCGTGTGTGTGTGTGTGTGTGTGTGTGTGTGTGTGTGTGTGTGTGTGTGTGTGTGTGTGTGACTCATTTCTAGATTCTGTGCAATTTATCTCCTTTTTTTCCGCCTTTTTCAACTTTTTCATATTATTATTTCTTTTTTTTTCATTTTCTTGCATTTTTTTCATTCCTACTTTCTTTTATTTATTTTTTTTTATTTTTTTGTTTCTGTTCGTCTCTCTTTTCATCTCTTCTTTCTTCTTTTATTTCCGTCCTTTTTTTATATGTGTGTAGTGTCGAGTTTATTTTTTTTATTTATATTAGTTTTTTTTCGCTTTGCTTATCCATTCTCTTTTGTTTTGCTCGTTTCTCTATTATTTCTTTTTATTTTGTGTTTTCTCTCTCTCTCTCTCTCTCTCTCTCTCTCTCTCTCTCTCTCTCTCTCATCTGCAGTATAAAGCTCCTCATTTCTCCTTCTTACGCTTCCTTCCACAACTTTCTCTCCTCTAACTTTCCTCCTTCTTCTCTCCATCTCTCCCTCCCTTCCTTTCTTACCTTTCTTTTCTTTTCTTTATCCCCTCCATCCTCGTCATCTGTTTCCTCATACTTTTTATTTTCCTTCTCATTTTCCCTTTTGTGTTTTTTTCCTTTCTCTTTCATTTTCAGCTTTTCATATCCCTGTTTCTCTTTTTCCCTCTTTTCTCCTCTCCATTCTCCTCATTTTCCTTTCCTTTCCTCAATCCTCCATTTCCTACTTTCTCTTTTTCCCTCTTTCCCCTTCTCCCTTCTCCTTAGTTTTCATCTCCTTGCCACCACGATCTCCATCTCTTTTCCTTTTTCTTTCCTTTTTCATCCCTTAATCTTTCTTCCTCGAATTACTGCTCCGTTTTGTTACTCTAATATAACAAGACAAGGTGGAGACCTTTTATTAGCCGATTTTGTGAGTATATCTTATGTTGTATTATATTTGCATTGCCACTAAAAGGACGAAGAAGGGGGATAAATATGTCCTGTTGAATGTATGTGTTTGAAAAGAGAAAAAGCGTAAAGGGAGAGAGAGAGAGAGAGAGAGAGAGAGAGAGAGAGAGAGAGAGAGAGAGAGAGAGAGAGAGAGAGAAACAAACATATTACTTCTTTCTTTGAGGTGTAAGACCCCCTGGTGGCAGCAATATAACCTCAAAGTTGTTATTATTAGTAGTATTTTTATTATTGTTGCTGTTTTTATTTGTTGTAGTAGTAGTAGTATAGTAGTAGTAGTAGTAATAGCAGTAGCAGTAATGATAGTCGTAAAAAAGATATTACGTCTCCTGTTGATGAGCATTTCCAGTGATTCATGGAAGTTTGGGAACGAGGGAAGTTTTGCAGTGCTTTATTAAATCATTTACCTACGTCTATATTTGCGTTCGTGGATGTCTATGTGTGTTTATATATTTATCTTCAAACACACACACACACACACACACACACACACACACACACAACAAAGCTATTTACTTGCATCTATGTGTAGTGAGTATGTTTATGTATGTATGTGTGTGTGTGTTCCTTCAAACCAAACACACCCACATACATACAGCACAAAACATCCTCATCCCATTGCAGCCAACACACAGCCGTCAACACCCTCCCTCTCTTCACCCTCAACAGGCTGGGCAGCAGAAAGTTGACTACTGGGTGGAGGGCGGCTGGGGGGCTCTCAAGGTGGACGAGGAAGGTGGAGTCAGCCTGTGGAGAGCCCTAGACCGCGAAGCCCCGGGTGGATCAGCGGGGGAAGCTCTTGTAGTAGCCGTGGACAGAGGCAGACCACCGCTGACCGCCACCGCTACACTCTCCATCACCGTGACCGACGTAAATGACTGCGCCCCGACCCTCCTGCCGCCTACGGTCTTCCACGTGGTTGAGGACGCCCCGCCAACGCTACTCGGAGTCCTCAAGGCGACGGACGAGGACGTGTGGGCGCTGGGTCACGGGCCGCCCTTCAATCTCTCTCTGGCGGATACCAACCCCGAGCATGTTCTGGACTCGGTGACGCTGAAGTTTGATCCGCGTAAGTGCTTTTGTGTTTTGCATAGATAGTGACACGAGTTATTAGACACAGATAGAGCAAAACATAATGGTTAAATAGATAAATTGAATGCTGCATAGAAAAATAGATAGATAGATAGATTTGATGGATAGATACACAGGTTGATCGGTAAAGAAAGAAAGATGTTTTTGCTCTCAACAATTTTCGTTTTCATAGACTACTAGTACATGTCCCGGTCCTGTTCTCATGGGAAACAAGACGAGTACGACACACACACACACACACACACACACACACACACACACACACACACAACTGAATTCAATTAAGGCTCACTCAATCGATGTTCACGCCGTCAGTCCTCCTCCTAGGTAAGGCTGCTAATTAGCCTCACCTGTCGAGATTCCCCGCGTCCCCTGCTGCCCCCTCTCTCCCCCTCCTCCACACAGACACACTCGGCTCGTCGCTTCAGCCTCGCCTCTTCTTGTCCTCGGCCGTTGACGAGTAAAGCCTCGGCATTGAAAGGAAGCGGATGGTTGGATAGACAGATAGAGGCGTTGAGTTTTTTTTTATCATCTTTTAGAGTGAGATAAAAGAGAGAAAGGAGTGATAGATAGAAAGATGCTTTGACAGTCCTTTTTTATTTAGTATTGTTATTAGATTATTAGTATTAGAGAAACCTATTGGATAGACAGATAGCGGCGTTGAGGGGTTTTTTTATCATTTCTTAGAGTGAGACATAAGAGAGAAAGGAGTGATAGATAGAAAGATGCTATGACTGTCCCTTTTTATTTAGTATTGTTATTCGATTATTGGTATTTGAGAAACCTATTGGATAGATAGAAAGAGGCGTTGAGTTTTTTTGTTTTTATAGTGAAACGGAAGAAATAACGGAAGCAGATAGAGAAAGATAAACAGAGTGGACGTTTTTTTTCTTATAGTGAGACATCAGAAAGAAAAGTAGTAGATATATCCATTTTCTTTATTAGTTGTTGTAGTGAGACATTAATCTTTGACGGAAATGAAAGTTTAGAGTGTTAGTAATGATAATGGCAATGATCGTAAAGGAAATGCCTAGAAATTGAATTAAAATGATGATTATTAAGTAGAACAAACTAGTAATAATATCCAGATAGCAATAATGACAATGGTGATACTAAGAAGAACAAGAACAATGAAAAAAAAATAACGCGAATAAGAAAAGGTTGGAAAGTTTCGTTTCGAGAGACAGAAGGGGAAGGAATTATAGGAGAAGAGAACAGATCCCAGGAGACGGGACACAACCCCCGATTAATACCTGGTACCCTTTCACTGCTGGGTGGACAGAGGCGTAGGGTATCGGAAAAGCCGCCCAAATTTTTCCACTCCGCCCGGGAATCGAACCCGGGCTCTCTCGGTTGTGTGTCAAGTGTGCTAACCACTGCACCACGAAGCCCCTAACGCGATAAGAACAGGAACGGGAACAATAACAATAACAGTAGTTTCAAAAGCACAATATTAACCAGGGGAAACCAATGAACACACAGTTAGTCCAGAATATCAAACCGAAAGAGAAAAACCGAATCTATCTTTTTCAAATACAAGTTAATAACTCCATGACACTTATTTTTTCGTCCATGTCCTCGCTTGGAACACACTTTTTCCATTACGTACTTATTGAAACATATCGAAACCCTCCTCCTCCTCCTCCTCCTCCGCCCAGAAGCTTATCGGCGGAACTAAAAAGCCCTGTTACTTTACCTCGCTATTCTCTGCTAATTTCCAACATGCCATTTTTATACGGCTTGAATATATTACCGAAATGAGAAGTCATCGTATATCTATTAAACCTTTGTCTCTCTCTCTCTCTCTCTCTCTCTCTCTCTCTCTCTCTCTCTCTCTCTCTCTCTCTCTCTCTCTCTCTCTCTCTCTCTCTCTCTCTCTCTCTCTCTCTCTCTCTCTCTCTCTCTCTATATATATATATATATATATATATATATATATATATATATATATATATATGTATCTCAATCCATCTATCCGTCTATCTATGTATCTTTATGTATGTAGCTTTCTGTCTATATCTATCAAGGTAT
Organism: Eriocheir sinensis; assembly: GCF_024679095.1. Lineage (NCBI taxonomy): Eukaryota > Metazoa > Arthropoda > Malacostraca > Decapoda > Varunidae > Eriocheir > Eriocheir sinensis. The sequence continues at coordinate 4,071 of NW_026110341.1, read as the reverse complement.
CTCGTTTGTTTACTTTGGGGATTTTTTTCTTCTTTCACTAAATCTTGTTCTCTCCCATTATTTTTTTTTCTGGCATGGTTTCTACTTTTTTTCTCTTCCTCCTCCTCCTCCGTAAATCTTTCTTCTTAACGGTGATCCTTTCTTCCTTCCTTCCTTCCTTTCTTTTTTGTATTTTTTTCCTCACCTTTTCCTCTTTTCATATATTTTTCAGTCTTCTTCCCTCCCTCTCTTTCTCCATCCCTCTATACCAATCTTTCTCTCTTCCTCTGTGTACTATTTATTCTTATATATTTCCCTAATTTTCCTTTTTTTTTTCAAGTTATTGTTCAGTTTCTTTTTCCCCTTTTGTTTTACCTTCGCATTCACTTATTTTTCTTTCTTTGGCAATTTTATTCAGTTGATAATTTTTCCTTGTCAAAATTCTTTCCTCTGCTTTTTTCTCGATTTCGTTTTCCTTTTTTATTTACCCACATTTCTCTTTCCTGGACTTTTTTTCCTAGTAGTTCTCCTTTTGGACTTTTTATCCCATATATTTAAATTTTTTCCGTGGACTTTTCTTCCAATATTCATTTCTCTTTTGAACTTTACATTTTGCCGTTCTGTTTTTTTATTTCCTTTTTTTACTGCCCTGATATATTTCCTTTCTTTCTTTCCCTCGTTCTCCATCTATTACTTTCCTTCCTCACCTTCTTTCTCTTCATTTCGAACCTTCTTTTACAAGCATGACAGGCACTCCATCACTATCTTCTAAGTCACTCACTCACTCACACAGTCACCCATTTCCTTCCTCCCTCCCTATCTCCCATCCTTCCTCACCTACTAACTCATTCCCCTACTCAATCACACTCACTCACTCACCCGCTCACACACTCACTCACTCGTCGTTGAGTTCGAAGCATCGTTGTGAGATTTATTTCCCGTCCGTTCGAAACTTTTTAAGGGTCAAAGGCTCAGAAATGGCCCGCTCGGAACTTCGGCTCTTTATGTTCAAAAACTTAATCTAACACTTTGAAACTTACTCCATTTTTCTCTTCCTCTCCTCTCCCCACATCTCTCTCTCTCTCTCTCTCTCTCTCTCTCTCTCTCTCTCTCTCTCTCTCTCTCTCTCTCTCTCTCAACATATATCTTTCTTTTTATTTCCTTTTCTCTTTTTATTCCATGACTATTCCTTAACGTGCAACCTTCTCTTCACTCCTTCCTTCCTTCCTTCCTTCCTTCCTTCTTTTCACGTCTGCTTTTCCTTTCTCAAGCTCTCTTTCAACATCTCAACCTCAACTTTTCTCTTATTTCTTTATTCTTTTTTTTCACATGCGTATTCCCTAATGCACACATACACATTATAATATCTTCCTTTCATTATTTATTTTCCTATCTCAACCTCACATCTTGAACCTCTACCTCATCTTCCTCATAAATTTCCTTCTATTTCCCTGTCATTTCTTTACACTAGTACCCCCTAACACCTCCTCCCCCCACACACACATAAATCTTCCCTTCTGCGTTTTCTTTCACTCCCAACCCGTCACCTTCAACCTCTATTTCAAACACTTTTCTCATGCAATCTCTTCTATTCCCCTATTCTTTCTTTACACTAGTACCCCCAACAACCCCCCTTACAAAAATATATAAATCTTCTCACCACGCTTTCTTTCACCCTCCCACCCTCAGGTCTGGACAGCGGACGAGGCGGCGCTGAACTCTGGACCACTGGGGGGCTGGACAGGGAGGCGTGGTCGGCGCTGAGAGTCGACGTGGTGGTGGCTGACGCAGGTGGTCTGGCCTCGACACACACGCTCACCGTTATAGTGGATGACCTGAACGACCACCCCATGAAGCCTGCAGCCAAGACCGTGTACCTATGGAAGACCCAGGTGAGAGAGAGAGAGAGAGAGAGAGAGATGATAATAATGCTTGTGTACTTAGATAAAAGAAAGATATATTTTACATCAATTTACTGGAGGTATAGAGACAGTAACAGAGAGAGAGAGAGAGAGAGAGAGAGAGTTAGTCAGTCAGTCAGTCAGTCAAGTATTACCACTTTTTTTTTTACTTTTCTCTATCGCTTCACTAACAGGAGAGTCAGTCAGTCAGTCAGTCAGCGAGTCACGTATCTGCACGCCTTTTTTTCTTCCTCTATCGCTAACTTTACGAATTTCCCCGCTTTCAATGTTCGATGTCTGTTAGTTTTGTGGCAATTTTTCTTTTCTTTTCAAGATAACCATAAAACAAAGACTATTAGCTAATCACCAATATCTTTTATGATGATAGCAATATATACAAGTCTATCTGACCTATTTGCTAGCTCCTCCTCCCTCGCGTTCAGCCTTTCCATCCTTCCTCTCGTCCTTCCCCTCTTCCTCCCTCCCTTCCTTTCATCCTTACCTTCCTTCCCTCTTTTCTCCCTCCCTTCCCTGTTAATGGTTAAACGTGATATCTTGTCAAATATGAAATATATATTAAATCTTTTTTTCCAGGTCGGTGCGTTAGATTATCCTCTGGGTCTTACTATTTTTTTATGTCTTTTCCATCTCATTTTCTATACTCTCGCGTCCTTTCTCTCATTTATATTTTTCCTTCCTCCCTCGCTCTCCCTTCCCCAAAGACTCCCAGCTTAACCACGGTCTCTTTTTCTCTGTGTGGCTGAGCTGATGCGATTATATGTGGTGTTATCCCCTCTTAGTAGTACCTGATTCCTTTCCCAAGTCCGATACTCTTCACGTACTCCTCCCATATGTCTTTCCCTTCCTTCCCATCCCATCCTATCCCTCCTCTTACTCCCTTTCCCTCTCCGTATCTATCCTAATCCTATCCTAGGACACCCGTTTACTTCTTTTCCTCTCTATTACGTATTTCTTCCTCTCCTCCCACTTGGATACTTCACCTTATTCCTCCCTATCCTTCCTCTTCCCTCACTTTCCTCTCCTAATCTATCTTAAAACATCGCCAGCCACACTTTCACGTTTCTGTTACTTACTTTACTAACTCTACATACGTGCTATCTCCCCTTCTCTTCCTTATTCCAATACTTCTCATCCTTACACATGCTTTACTCTCCCTATCTATCCTCCTACTTCACTTTATTTTCTTTATCTAACTAAAAACATCTTTACACATCCTCTCCCTTCTTTATCCTTTTCCATACTAAGTCTTCTACACGTGTTCTCTCTCCCAGGGTGGTGGTGGGTCGGAGGCGCCGCTGGGTCGTGTGTACGTTGAGGACCCCGATGACTGGGACGCCGCCGATAAGTCCTACGCGTGGGACGGTCCGGCGCACCCACTCTTCTCCCTTCATCCTCGACACGGGACGGTCTTTGCCTCCAGCGTGGTCAGGGAAGGACGGTAAGACAGTTTTGGGTTTTCCTTGTGTTTATGTGTGTGTAGGGACGTTAGTAAGTAGTTAGACAGGTAGATATGGAAGCGTTGTGAAGAAGGGAGTGTCTAAGAACGTGTGTGGTGTGTGTGTTTGCGTGTGGGTGGGTGTGGATGTGTGGGTGTGTCCCTTTCCGTATGTAAGCTGATACAAAGACTAGACAGTAGGTTCGTAGGGTGTTAAGGAAGGGAAAGGCGTGTGTCTGAGTATTTCCATAGGTAATCAGAAAGGCAAGACAGTAAGTGTGTAATGAGATGAGGAAAGGAAAGGCAAATTAACGTGGATCTGTAGATTGGGAAGAATATGGGCTCGTTTTCATTAATATCTCATGTTCTTAGCCATTTATTAAGACTATACACCGCATAACATACAGATAAACAGACAGTAAGGATGCTGGAATCTTAGCACACTTATACTGACAGTAAGGCAAAGAAACAGGGACATTAATTTAACTCGTATTCATTGAACCAGTTGTATATTTTATTGATAGGCAATTGTGCAGGTAGGAATAGGTGATAATTAATAAGTTCCAGGATAATTAACAAGTGGAACAGCCTCACTGAACATGTAATCACCAGCACTAGTGTGAATATAGTTAAGAATAGATATGACCAGTTTGAGGCTGAACAGAAACAGAGAAGAGGCACCCCTTATGAATTTCAGAATCTTTTGCCTCTTATACTTTCACTAGGTAAGCTACG
>NW_026110340.1:0-133355 GCF_024679095.1 Eriocheir sinensis | reverse complement strand
TTTGCTTTTAGACTCAGAGAAGGCAATGAAAGATGGCGATAACTTAAAAAGGTGATACAGATGATGACCTTACAAGACACACCATCACTTACCCGCGTCACCGTCACGGGCTTCATATGTCGGGTTGGGTCTGGCCGGGTAGCGGATGAGCCGGAGCGTGGAGAGATGCGGATCCCTGAAGATGTCGGCGTAGAAGTCGCTGGGTGCTCCGTAACCTTCCGCGATCAGGCTCAGCAGCTCCCGCGAAGCCTCGGTCATCTTCTCGTGGTAGACCTCCATCCATGTCTGACAGAAAGAGAGGTGGAGGAATGGTAAAGATGAGAGGTAGATGTAGATGAATATAGTGTTGATTAGTAGTAGATAAGTAAAGAAAGGCAAGAAGAAGGAAGGAAAGATAGCCAGAACGAAAGAAAGAAAGAAAAAAAGAGAGGTTGGTAAAAGGATTGAAAGATTGAAAGAAAGAAAAAGAAAGACAAAAAGAGAGAAAAACGAAAGAAAAACAAACAAATAAAAAGAAAAAAAAAGGAAGAAAAAGAAAAAGAAAAAACACAAAAAACAAAGAAAATATAAAAAAGATAAAAAAAATATACGAAAGAACGAAAGAAAAACAGAAAGGTTGAAAAAATAATTGAAAGGTTGAAAGAAAGGAAAAGAAAGACAGAAAGAGAGAAAAAACGAAAGAAAAACAAACAATTAAAAATAAAGTAAATAAAAAAAAATTAAAAAAAATATATAAAAAGATAGAAAAAAAAGAAAAAGAGAATCTAACATCCTATCCCCTCACCCTGAAGTTCCTGCCCTCCTCGGATTCCTCTAGACTCTAGAGGCCATTGGTTGTCCTCGATGATGAACTTCTCCTCCAGCGATATGAGTCCCTCCTTCGGCTTCCCCTGCTTCGGCCCGATCTCGAAGGCTAGGAAGGAGAGGACGCGGTGGTTGTGGTGGTGGTAGGGGTGGTGTGTGTGATGGTGGTGGTGGGGGTGGTGCTGGGTAGTGGTGGTGGTGATGATGGTGGTGGTGCAGGCGAATTTAAGTTCCTCATCACCATTCTTACATTCGTTTCACCTTCAATTCACTATCTTCATAACCACCACTATCACCACCACCACCACCATCATCTGGGTAGATAGCTCACTGATCAATCGACTGATTACAGACAGACAGACAGACAGATGAATATTCTCGTTCGTGTCGTGTTTCGTCAATATTATTCAAATTTATCAACGTGCATAATTTGTTTCTATATAAAGAGAGTATAACCCTCTTGATAACGTACTTACTGCATGTCGTGTCATTGTACCTCATTACAGCTTCGAGTCATTTGCGTCACTTATCATTCAGAATCGTTTTATTTTGTCACGCACCTGGAACTAGAAACAGAGACCGAATCCAGAGTAGCTTGCTGATTGGTTAGGTCACAGCATTATCTTGTATGGTCGCGAGAAGGGAACTCGTAACCGTGTATCATAACAGCCATCGGAACAAACAGATGATCTCACTGATCGGTTCGGTCGACACGCAATGCAACAACGAGATCGACAAACCACAAAGAAGAAGTAACAGATGAAATTACTCCGAAAGTTACTCCAGACCCGCACTTGATCTCCCTTCTTTCTCTATAAGACATCAAGTTCTTATATATCCTCAAGGTCTATGCCAAGTTTCGAAGTCATCCCTCACGTTCTATCGTTCTCAAGTTTTATGCCAAGTTCAGAAGTAATCCTCAAGTTTTAGTGAGTTTTCAAGTTCTTAAAGCCCTCAAGTTCTTATAACTCCTCAAATTCTATCAGTCATCAAGTTCAAACAATTTATCGAGTCATTCCTCACATTCTAGCAGGTCTTCAAGTTCTGTGCCAAATTCCCAAAGTCATCCTTCATGTTCTAGTAAGTTCTCAAGTTTTCATAAATCCTCAAATTCTGTCAGTCATCAAGTTTTAATAATTTATCGAGTCATTCACCACGCTCTAGCAGGTCTTCAAGTTCTGTGCCAAACTCCCAAGTCATCCCTCATTCTGCCAAGTCCTCTAAGTCCCCCAGTCATCCCTCAGTCCTCACCTTCCTTGTGGGACACGGCGCCGGGGATGACAGGAAAGTATCCGCGGTACTCGTTGCTGCACTTAGGGTTGAAAGACTTCTTGGAGATGGCCATCCTCTGCTCCATCGGCAGGCTGGCGGAGGGAGGAGTGGAGAAGAGATGGTTATAGAAGAGACAGGGGAAAAGAGAGGAAGAGAAGAGGCAGTGGATGGATAGATAAGGGACATGGTGCAGCTAGATGAGAGACGGAACAAGTAGATATTAACTTGAGAGGAAGAGACGGACAGAAACCGAGACCACCGTTGCCAGATTATCGTACTCGGAGCATCACGTATCCCGGCTTCTCACCCTTTAAATGTCACCAGGAAACAAGAATAATTAACCTTTTCAACGATAACAACACAAAAAGCCAGTTATTGGGGCACATGAGGCAGCTTTTGTGGTTGAAATCGGGGAATATGAGAGACTGAGTACGACAATCGGGTAACGTTGATTCCGAGACGCGTGAACAGACCCACCGATCTCAAACACTTCGATGTCCAAGACCACACACACATTTGACAAAGCTTTCGTAGGAGTTGCGGGCATTTCAACGGGTAGTCTCAAATAAAGATCCACAGAGTCAAGTGGAGAAGCAGGGACAACGATAAAGACACGGAATAGCGACGAATACAAAGGAACGGAGACCCAGAACGATAAACATGGATTAGGGACAAAGAAATACAAATACGAAGAGACGCGGAGACCCACACGAAGGAGGACAAAGAAGACGAAAACAAAAATAGACCCACGCATGAAAAACGACGAAAAAGAAGACGAAGACAGATAGGGAACCACGAAGAAGAAGAAGAGGAAGAAGAAGAAGGAGAAGAAGAAGAAGAAGAAGAAAGAGAAAAAGAAAAAGAAGAAGAAGAAAAAGAAGAAGAAGAAGAGGAAGAAGAAGAAGATGATGATGCTGGGATGAAAGGAACGGGAAAGAAAAGAGAGGATGAAGGGCGAGGGAAGGAAAGGAAAGGACAAACGAAAGGAGAAAAAGTGGAAAGGAGGAAGAGAAAAAAAAACAGAATTAAGGTACAGGAGAGAAAATAGGATAAATAATATGCTCGTAAGGAAGATAAAGAAGAAGAAGAAGAAAAAGAAGGAGACCCACACAGACACAACCCCCCGCCTCGACACCTGAAGAACCACTTGGAGTGTCGCAGCAGCGCCTCCTCGTCGTAGCCGTCCACGTTCTTGAGGTAGATGAAGCCCACGGTGGTGAGCGCCTCGTGCAGCTCCTTCACCAGGCCGGCCCGCGTGTGACCCTTGGCCAGGCTCAGGTCGATGACGGGCAGGACCTTCTCTTCCTCCTGTATGAGCGAGAGAGAGATGGATAGATAGATCGATAAAGAGTTAGATAGATATAGATAGGGATAGATAGAGAGAGCGAGGAGAGAGAGAGAGAGAGAGCAGGATCTGCTCTTCCTCCTGCCGGGGAGAGTGAAAGTTAGACTGATAGAGAAATCGATAAAAAAAGTAGATAGAGAGTTATATATAAATAGATTGATAGAGAGAGCTTGATAAATATAGACAGAGAGGTAGAGAGGGCAGGATCTTCTTACCCACCAGTCGTGGTGAGAGAAAGATAGAAAGATAGATAGAGGTAATAGAGATAAGAGATATGTAGAGGTTGGTGAGAGAAAAAAATATATATATATATGTATATATATATATATATATATATATATATATATATATATATATATATATATATATATATCTATATATATATATATATATATATATATATATATATATATATATATATATATATATATATATATAAGAACATAAGAACATAAGAACGCAGGAGTCTGCAAGAGGCCGGTAGGCCTGTACGGGGCAGCTCCTTTGACCCTAAGCTCCCGTGTATCTAACCCCACCTAATATCGCTGTCCATGAATTTATCTAGTCTATTTTTGAATGTGACAATTGTATTGGCACTCACCACATGACTGCTAAGCCTATTCCACTCATCCACCACCCTGTTAGTAAACCAATTTTTGCCTATGTCCCTGTTGAATCTGAATTTATCCAGTTTAAACCCGTTACTTCGTGCCCTACCCGGTTCTCTTACCAACAAAACCTTATGAATGTCTCCCTTATTAAAGCCCTTCATCCATTTATAAACCTCGATCATGTCTCCACGCACCCTTCGCCTTTCTAGAGAATGCAAGTTTAACTGTTTGAGTCTTTCCTCGTATGGCAAGTTTCTCAACCCCTGAATCATCTTAGTCATCCTCCTCTGCACCGATTCTAACATTTTGATATCCATTCTATAGTAGGGTGACCAGAACTGAACCGCATAGTCAAGATGAGGTCTTACTAATGCTTAATATAGTTTGAGGAAGACTTCGGGGCTTCTGTTGCTTACGCTCCTTGAAATAAATCCCAGTACCCTATTAGCTCGATTTCTAGCTTGAATGCATTGTGCCCTTGGACGGAGATCAGAGCTCACTAAGACCCCTAAATCCCTCTCGCACCCAGACCTACTTATGAGAGTGTCATTTAAGCAATAGTTATGTGAGGGGTTGTTCCTACCTACACTCAGAATACTGCACTTCCCTACATTGAACTTCATCTGCCATTTATCCGCCCAGTCATATAATCTGTTGAGTTCACCTTGGAGAATACTAGCGTCCTGATCCGACTCAATTACTCTACCGATCTTGGTATCATCTGCAAATTTACTAACATCACTACTAATTCCTGTGTCTAAGTCATTGATATAAATAATAAACAAAAGTGGACCTAATACCGAACCTTGTGGGACCCCACTCGTAACACATCCCCAGTCAGATCTTTTACCATTGATTTGCACTCTTTGCTTCCTATTGCTAAGCCACGCCTTGACCCAGCTCAAAACTTTACCCTCTACTCCGTGAGCCTGTAATTTAAGCAACAGTCGTTGGTGAGGAACTTTGTCAAACGCTTTACTAAAATCAAGATAGATTACATCATAATTTTCATCTCTGTCAACCGCCTCAAATACTTTATTGTAGAAGGACAAGAGATTGGTGACGCATGACCTATCTTTTGTGAACCCATGCTGCGAGTCGTGAATTAAGCTATGTTTCTCTAAATGCTCCCGAATGTTCCTGGCTATTATGGACTCCAGCATCTTCCCTATAACCGATGTTAAGCTAATTGGGCGATAGTTTGAGGCAACTGACCTGTCCCCCTTTTTAAAAATCGGCGTCACATTAGCTACTTTCCATAGGCTCGGCACATAGCCAGTATTTACCGACATCTTAAAGATGTCGGTTAGTGGGCCACTGATTACATCACCTAACTCCTTTAATACCCTCGGAAATATCCCGTCAGGACCTGGCGACTTGTTCTTCTTAAGCTTATCTATCTCATCCTGAACTACTTGCCTGGTAATGATTATATCCCTCAATTTATCGCCATCCCCGCCCTCGTACACCTGAACTCTTTCCGGTATAGTCGTTCGATCCTCCTGTGTGAATACTGAAAGGAAGTAGTTGTTCAACAATGTGCTCATATTTTCGTAATTTTCTACTAGCTCCCCTGTGTTTGTTTTCATATATATATATATATATATATATATATATATATATTGTGATATATATATATATAGATAGATTTATAGATAGATATTTATAGAGAGAGAGAGAGAGAGAGAGAGAGAGAGAGAGAGAGAGAGAGAGAGAGAGAGTACATGTGCCTTTTTCATATTCTCCATCAGTTCTTCGCTTCACTCAGAAAAAAAAACGACAACAACAGAAGGTCAAAGTATAGATCAATGTTGCAAGAGCGGAAAAAAATATTTGATAAGAAGATAAGATATGCAAAACCTCAAAAATAAAAAGAAAGATCGTAAAATATAAAAAAAAAGAAAGAAAAAAAACAATGTGTGTGTGTGTGTGTGTGTGTGTGTGTGTGTGTGTGTGTGTGTGTGTGTGTGTGTGTTTACCTATTTGTAGTATACAGGACCTGAACTCAAGCTCGGTCAGTCCTGTCTCCCACTATATTTGTCCAGCTTTTCCTTCAATTTTATTTTATGTGTGTGTGTGTGTGTGTGTGTGTGTGTGTGTGTGTGTGTGTGTGTGTGTGTGTCTGTGTGTGTGTGTGTGTGTGTGTGTGTGTGTGTGTGTGTACAAGTTCCTCTTACCATGTTTTCCACGTCGGCGTAAACACCTGACACACAAACACACACACACACACACACTAACACTAACACAAACACACTGTCTTCTCGGCACCACTTATGAGACGCAGCAGCTATCCGCTTCCTCCTCACGCCACGGCCTCGGGTGCTGCACTGCCACACGTCCAATCTCGCCCTCCCTTAAAAAGCTAAACTGTCAGAACTAATCAGTAATCACATCTAGTATGCCCCGTATTCTGAGACGGATTCGGGTCTCACAACAATATATTCATTTTTTATTTTTTATTTTTTACAGCAGAGGAGGCAATTCAAGGGCAAAAACACGAACAGCAACAACAAAATAAAAAAGCCCTCTATATTTTGCTTCGTACAAAAAATAAAGAAGAGCGAATAAAAGGTAAAAAACAAGATCAATTTCAGGTGCAGAGGTGTCTCGGTACTCTCCTTTTGAATGAATGTGTAGCGGCAGCTTAGGCCGCTACTGAGAAAGCCAAACATTTCTGTTTGTGTGTTTTCTAGACAGCTACGTTATAGCTGGTATAGCGCCGTGTGATTCGTTAAGGCCGTCTGTGTAGGTTCAGAGATACGACTGATAACCCGGTGGTGACTCCATTTATAAGCAAATTTATTCTCGAGAATATACACGTTTTTACATACGGTGATTGATTATTTACAGAAGTTCATATGCGCTAATATTTACAATAATGGCTCTATGGTGATGCAGTTTTAATATGTTAATGTTTATAATAATAGGAGTGATTACTTACATATATATATATATATATATACATATATATATATATATATATATATATATATATACATATATATATATATATATATATATATATATATATATATATATATATATATATATATATATATATATATATATATATATATATATATATATATATATATATATATATATATATATATATATATATATATATATATATATATATATATATATATATATATATATATATATATATATATAGTGACTCGCACTGTGATGTATAGGAAGACAAGATATTAGTGTGTTATGAGAGTGGAAGAGGAGAAAGAGGACAAGGTGAGTTACAGGGCAGAATGAAGAAATGAGGGCGAAGGAAACGAGAAAGAAAATGGTGTGTTTAATTGGTGACAACAAGTGTTTCCTCTTTCCAAAGTTCACAAAGGGAGGTTAGTCGGGCTGTGGTGAGTGCTCTTTCACGATCACGATGCATAAGGGTGGTCAGACTATCACTATGCTCATAACACTACCCATGGAAGTGCTTATACAACCTCTACGAAAGTCTTATCTTATGTGTGGTGGTAAGGTTTGGTTCTCAGACACTTTCGGCTCCAAAAACAACAATTTTCAAAGGCCACAAATTAAGTTAGTCGGGTTCTCATTGGTGTTTTTTTCATGTCCACGGTGCAGAGGTCAAACTACTATTAAGCTCGTAAAACTACCCATGGAAATGCCTCAACAACATCTACGATAGCCTTGTCTAATGTGGGTATGTTCTTAACAAACAGTACTATTTCCTAAGGCTTCAAAGGAGATTAATCGGGTTCTCATTAGTGGTTTTTCATGTTCATGGTGCAGTGGCCTTGCCAAACTACTACTAGGCTCGTAAAACTACCCATGGAAATGTCTATACAACCTCTATGAAAGCCTTGTCTAATGTGGGTATGTTCTTAACTAACTACTATTTCCTAAGGCTTCAAAGGAGATAAATCGGGTTCTCATCAGTTGTGCAGAAGCCTTGAACATAAGAACATAAGTACGTAGGGGTCTGCAAGAGGCCGGTAGGCCTATACGAGGCAGCTCCTTTGAACCTAAGCTCCGGTGTATCTAACCCCACCTAATATCGCTGTCCATTAATTTATCTAATCTATTTTTGAATGTGACAATTGTATTGGCACTCACCACGTGACTGCTAAGCCTATTCCACTCATCCACCACTCTGTTAGTAAACCAATTTTTGCCTATGTCCCTGTTGAATCTGAATCTATCCGGTTTAAACCCATTACTTCGTGTCCTACTCGGCTCTCTTACAAACAAAACCTTATGAAGATCACCCTTATTAAAGCCCTTCATCTATTTATAAACCTCGTTCATGTCTCCACGCACCTTTCGTCTTTCCAGAGAATTCAAGTTTAACTGTTTGAGTCTTTCCTCGTATGGCAAGTTTCTCAACCCCTGAATCATCTTAGTCATCCTTCTCTGCACCGATTCTAACATTTTGATATCCATTCTAGTATAGTAAGGTGACCAGAGCTGAACCGCATAGTCAAGATGAGGTCTAACTAATGCTAAATTGCCTAAATTGCCTTGCCAAACTATCACAGGCTAGGTTGAAAAAAAACTACCCTTGAAAGTACCTGCAACCCCATAACGAGAGAGAGAGAGAGAGAGAGAGAGAGAGAGAGAGAGAGAGAGAGAGAGAGAGAGAGAGAGAGAGAGAGAAAGAGAGAAATCAGACCACACAGACCCCATGGTCCAGACTAGGTGGTCTGTCCTTAAACCTAAGTGAATCTACACTAATCAGATGGCTCCAAAATGTTGCTTTTCTACTTTAGTTAATATTAAGTTCAAGGAAGTGACGGTCGAGCTTGTTTTCAAAGGAGTCAATCGTGTTACACTATACCACTGACGGTGGGAGCTTATTCCATTCTCGCACTACAACGTTGGTGAAGAAAAATTTGGTGCACTCTGAATTTATTTGTCTACATTTGAGTTTTATGCCATTGTTCCTCGTTCGCAAAGTGTCATCGATCATAAACAATTTTATTCTGTCTACATTCGTGAAACCATTAAGTATTTTAAAACATTCGATCAATTTTCCTCGGAGGCGACGTTTCTCAAGTAAGAACATGTTAAGGGTGGAAAGCCTTTCTTCATAGGATTTGTTGCGCAAGGAAGAGATTATTTTTGTTGTCCGACGCTGAACACTTTCTAATTTAGCAATGTCCTTTGCATGGTGAGGCGACCAAAACTGTACCGCATATTCCAAGTGGAGTCTGACTAAACTATTATTATTGAATCAGCGGTCGATGCAGTTTCAATAAATGCGAAGGAGGACACAGTGTATCTGATCCATGCGGGAACCAACGACCTTCAGTCAACCCAATCTCAGGACCTGTTAGCAAAATACCGTCAAGTCATTCGGAAATACAAGACCAAGTCCCCACATCATCATCCTGGGATTCTACCGAGTCAATACGTTCACCGGATTTAACAGTAAAGCGTACGGCGTCAACACTAGTCTAAAGCAGTTATGTAACGATGAAGGCGTAGCGTTCACGAATGCGTGGCATCACTTCAATCAGCGCCCAGATTTGTTTTCGGAGGACGGACTCCACCTGAACGAGGTTTGTTCGGCCGGCTTGGAAGGCTCCTGAACGAGACAGTTAAAAGCTTCTCGAAAAGCTATTAAAAAAACTGCAGGTGAGGGCAAGGCCAAGGCAACCCTTGATCAGCCGAACCTTAGCGTCGATGCGGCTTGCAAGAAACTGCAACCAACGACGCCCCTGACAAACGAACTCATTCAACACGACGCGGCAAAACCAGGAGCCACATTTCCATTTTGTACACAAATGCACGCAGTAGTAGGAGCAGGTAGGAAGACACCTACCGAACGGGCGTGAGCTACTCCCGGTGAGGATATATGGGAAGCGAGGAGGGTGCTGAAGCCCTTCAAAGACCCTTCCCATGTCCTCACTAACCGTTTCCCTTTTGTCTCATCAACACCAGAGAGCAGTTCAGTATGCTCTCTAAAGACAGTTCCTCTCTCTTTCTACACCACACTACATTTACAAAACACACACACCTTTTCCCAAAATTCAAAATTCAACATAGCGAAAAAAATAACTGCCTCTTAGTCCCCGCCTGGGGGGGACCATAAATTCCCCCAGGGAGGACTCCCCTTCTGGCTGCCGACTTGAGAGGTGTTCTGATAACTCCTCGAACCTCCTCCTTATCAATTTCTGCAACATTCGCGGTCTCCGTTCTAATTTTCATTCTGTGGAACACCATCTCTCCCCCTCTAAATCTCACCTTCTCTTCCTCACCGAAACACAGGTTCTGAGGCTACTGACAGCAACCTGTACTCTGTTCCCTCCTACTATCTCTATCCTAAATTTCAATCCAAAGCTGGATGTTGCGCCTACGTGCGCAACGACATCACTTGCTCTCGTGCCCACGATCTTGACTCTTCTGAATTTTCCACCATCTGGCTAAGACTTCACTGTCATTCTATTACTAAATACATCTGTGCTGTTTATCTCTCACCTAACTCTACTAACTATGTAAAACTCTTTGACTATTTGAACTCTAAAGTGGAGCGCATCTTGACCCACTCTCCCTTCGCTGAAATCTCCATCTTGGGAGATTTCAATGTTCACTACCAGCTTTGGCTTCCATCCTCTTTCACTGACCAGCCTGGTGAACAAGCCTACAACTTTACTCTCCTCCACGACCTAGAGCAGTTGGTTCAGCACCCTACTCGTATTCCCGACCGTCTTGGAGACAGGCCCAACATTCTAGACCTCTTCCTTACCTCTATCCTTCTGCTTACTCTGTCAAACTGTTATATCCGTTGGGCTCCTCCGATCATAACCTTATTTCTGTATCCTGTCCTATCGCTCCTGGACATCCTCTGGACCCGCCGAGGAGGCGATGCTTCTGGCATTTTGCTTCAGCTCGGTGGGACGACCTGAGGATGTACTTTTCCGATTTCCCGTGGAATGATTACTGCTTCCAGGAGAGAGACCCCTCTGTGTGTGCTCTGCGCATCACAAAGGTGATTGTCTCTGGAATGGAGGCATACATTCCACGTACTCTCTACTCCTCATGCTAAAAAGCCTTGGTTTAATCATACTTATTCTCGTGCTATTAAAGATAGAGGCAGCTCACAAAAGGTTCCAGAGCCTTCGAACTCCCATTAACTTTGATCTATACATTTCAGCCCGGAATCGTGCCAAATCTATTCTCCGACTTACCAAAACTTCTTTTATAAATAAAAAATGTCAACACTTTGCTTCTTCTAATTCTTCCCGTGACTTCTGGCATCTAGCCAAAAATATCTCCTCCAATTTCATTTCTTCCTCTTTTCCTCCTCTCCTTAACCTGACAGCACTGCCGTCTCATCTGTCTCTAAGGCTGAACTCTTCGCTCAGACTTTCTGAATGAACTCCACCTTGGACGATTCTGGGCATATTCCTCCTACTCATCCCCCCTCTGATTCCTTTATGCCTGTTATTAAGATGCTTCATAATGATATTTTCTATGCCCTCTCTGGCCTCAACTCTGAGAAGGCTTATGGACCTGATGGAGTGCCTCCTATTGTCCTTAAAAACTGTGCTTCTGTGCTGACACCCTGCCTGGTCAAACTCTTTCGTCTCTCCCTATCAACATATATCTTTCCTTCCTGCTGGAAGTATGCCTTTGTACAGCCTGTGCCTAAGAAGGGTGACCGCTCCAATCCCTCAAACTACCGCCCAATACCTTTACTTTCATGTCTATCTAAAGCTTTTGAATCAATTTGAACCAGAAGATTCATAAGCACCTTTATACTTCTAACCTTCTATCTGATCGCCAGTATGGGTTCCGCAAGGGGCGTTCTACTGGCGATCTTCTTGCTCTCTTAACTGACTCTTGGTCATCCTCTCTTAGCCGTTTCGTTGAAACTTTCTCTGTTGCGCTAGACATATCGAAAGCCTTCGATAGAGTCTGGCACAAATCTTTGCATTCTAAACTGCCCTCTTTCGGATTCTATCCCTCTCTCTGTTCCTTTATCTCCAGTTTCCTTTCCGGCCGTTCTATCTCTGCGGTGGTAGACGGTCACTGCTCTTCCCCTAAACCTATCAACAGTGGCGTTCCACAGGGCTCTGTCCTATCACCCACTCTCTTCCTGTTATTCATCAATGATCTTCTTTCCATAACAAACTGTCCTGTCCACTCGTACGCCGACGACTCCACTCTGCATTATTCAGCTTCTTTCAATAGAAGACCCTCTCAACAAGAAGTACACAACTCCAGGCTGGAGGCTGCAGAACTCTTAACCTCAGACCTTGCTATCATTTCCGATTGGGGCAGAAGGAACCTTGTGTCCTTCAATGCCTCAAAAACTCAATTTCTCCACCTATCAACTCGACACAATCTTCCAAACACCTATCCCCTATTCTTCAACAACACTCAGCTGTCTCCTTCTTCAACACTAAACATCCTCGGTCTATCCTTAACTCAAAATCTCAACTGGAAACTTCATATCTCCTCCCTCGCTAAATCAGCTTCTTCGAGGTTGGGCTTTCTGTATCGTCTCCGCCAGTTCTTCTCCCCCGCGCAGTTGCTATCCATATAAAGGGGCCTTGTCCGCCCTCGTATGGAGTATGCAGGTGTGGGGGGGCTCCTACACAGCTCTTCTGGACAGAGTGGAGGCTAAGGCTCTCCGTCTCATCAGCTCTCCTCCTCTTACTGATAGTCTTCTACCTCTTAAATTCCGCCGCGATGTTGCCTCTTTCTGTCTTCTATCGATATTTCCACGCTGACTGCTCTTCTGAACTTGCTAACTGCATGCCTCCCCCCCTCCCGCGGCCCCGCTGCACACGACTTTCTACTCATGCTCATCCCTATACTGTCTAAACCCCTTATGCAAGAGTTAACCAGCATCTTCACTCTTTCATCCCTCACGCTGGTAAACTCTGGAACAATCTTCCTTCATCTGTATTTCCTCCTGCCTACGACTTGAACTCTTTCAAGAGGAGGGTATCAGGACACCTCTCCTCCCGAGTTTAACCTTGCTTTTGGCCGCCTCTTCTGCTTCTTTTATGGGAGCAGCGATTAACGAGCTTTTTTTATTGTTTTTTTTGTGCCCTTGAGCTGCTTCCTTTGTTGTAAAAAAAATAAAAAAAATAAAAGTCTATTACCCAAAAAGGACGAAGTTAGCGCGTATATTGCAACAGAGAAACCAGATGTGGTAGCCATCACAGAGACTTGGGCCAATTCTGCACATCTAGTATCTGAACTATCATTTCCCGGGTACGAAAGCTTCCAAAACAATCGAATGCAAAAGAAAGGAGGAGGAGTAATTTGCTACGTAAAAAGTGCGCTCCCTGCCATAAAAATAGACATACAGGACGCAGAGAAATACGACTCCGTCCATGTGGAAATAACCGCAAATAATAAGAAACTAACACTTGGAACCGTATACAGGCCCCCAAAACAACAGGCAGCCGACGACACTGCCCTGTACGAAGAGATTCACTCTGTAACACAAAACAAAGAAGCAATAATAATAGGGAACTTTAATTGCCCTAACATTGACTGGGGACTGTTGACTGGAGATCAAGAGGGTAACAGGCTTATAGAAATGGTGGAGGATTCGTTCCTCACTCAAACTGTAACTCAACCGGCAAGAGAAAACAATCTGCTGGATCTGGTATTAGTAAGCGACCCCGACCTCATTCGCGACTGTGAAGTTGGTGAGAAACTTAATGGTTGCGATCACCACCTAACCCGTTTATATGTCAACATATGTCACAAACTCTAGATGATCCGTCATACCAGATTACAAAAAAGCAAATTTCAACCTAGCCCGGGAGCTGCTTCCTTCTGCAACCTGGGACCAGCTTCACCTAATCGACAATACAATCGACAAAGTGTGGAACAACTTTAAAGATAAGCTTTTGCAGGTAGAGAAGGCTACAGTGCCTACGAAACCCAGGCGAGCAAATGGTACCGTGGATCCACCGTGGATGAACAGAGAAAAAAAGGGCGGCAAAATTAAAAAAGGAATTATAACCTAATGAAAGAAAAGACACAGCCGAAGCCCGTGCATAGTACCAAAACAGCCTCAGAGCTTGTCGCACCCTTATTCGGAGTAGTAAACGCAACTACGAAAACAAATATCGCGTGACATCAAGACAAACTCAAAAAATTCTTCACATACATCAAATCGAAAAAAAAGTAAGATCAATATTGGTCCCCTGACAGACGAGACTGGATCTGTAACTCAGGACAGTAAACAGATGGCCAGAATCCTCAACAGTAGCTTCGCATTCGTATTCATAGTCGAGGACATCGAAACCATTCCCGAGCCCTGACCCGCCGAGTGAGATCACGACCCTGGAAATTGACACAATATGCGACCAAGAAGAGAAAAAGTATTTGGACAAACTCGACACGAACAAGTCAACAGGACCTGACGGTTTGTCACCACGGTTATTAAAAGAGCTTAAACAACAAATACTTCAGCCACTCACTAACATATTCAACCAGTCTGTTCAATTGAACAAGGTTTCGGTAGACTGGAAGATGGAGAACGTGACACCGATTTTCAAAAAATGAGACAAAAGCGTTGCATTAAACTACAGGCCCATAAGGTTGACATCAGTGGCAGGAAAAATACTCGAAAAGATTATTAGAGACAAACTTGTCAAGTTTTTAGAACACAATAATGTAATCTCCGACACCCAGCATGGCTTCAGAAACAAGCGCTTCTGCCTAACAAATTTATTAGACTTCTTCCAAGGTATATATAAGAACTGGGATGCCCACATCCCCAGTGATGTTATATACCTGGACTTTCAGAAGCCCTTCGACAAGGTACCGCACGAGCGACTCCTTAAAAAACTGCACTCGGCGGACATTGGAGCCAATCTGATCGCGTGGATAAGAGATTGGCTCACCGGCAGAAAACAACGAGTACTACTAAACGGACAGCCTTCCGATTGGCTTCCAGTCACTAGTGGAGTGCCTCAAGGGTCAGTGCTGGGACCCATTATCTTCAGCATATAATATCAACGACCTCGAATCAGGACTGAACTCAACAATATCGAAATTTGTTGATGACACCAAGATGGGTGGAAAGGCCTCACAAAGACCGACTGCGAAATCATTCAGAAAGACCTCAATCACATTATCGAATGGTCAGAAAAATGGCAAATGTCCTTTAATGTTGACAAATGCAAAGTCATGCACATTGGGTCCAGAAATAGTATCCACATACATTATGAATGGGAAACCTCTTCAAGCGATGCAGGAGGAAAAGGATCTTGGAGTCACTATCAGCAGTGACCTGAAACACGAGAATCACTGTAAAAAAGCCTACAACAAAGCCAACACTATGCTCGGGTTCATAGCGAGGAACTTCGAGTGTAAAAAGCCAGACGTGATGCTAGCCTTGTATAATTCCATGGTAAGACCGCACCTCGAGTATGCAGTACAGTTTTGGTCTCCTAATTACAGAAAGGACATTGATTTATTATAAAAGACTCAACGACGCGCCACGAAGATGATACCAACCTTAAGGGCTCAACCGTGCGCGGAACGACTCAAGCGACTCAATCTCTTTACATTGGAGAAAAGACGCCTGCGAGGAGAAATGATTCAAGTCTTCAAGTATCTGAAAAAAATCAATAACGTCGATTACTCCAAATTCTTTGAACTGCAAACCAACCTAAGAACTACAAATAACGGTTTACCTATTCAGTCTAGTCGATGTAACACAGACATCGGAAGGAGTTTCTTTTCAAACCGAGTCATCCGTCACTGGAACAATCTTCCTTCAGAAGTAGTAAATGCGAATACCATCAACTCCTTCATATATAGAATCGACCGTCACTTCGCTGCGTCAGGAGTGAGCTGAATATTAAGGTGCTTTCATCTGCTCCTCAATATCGAGGTGCTTTTCATCTGCTTCTCAATGTCGAGGTGCTTTTCATCTGCTCCTCAATGTCGAGGTGTTTTCATCTGCTCCTCAATGTCGAGGTGCTTTCATCTGCTCCCCAGGCCCCAAGTGGCTGTCGAGCAGATTAAATCACCAAAGCGGGCAACCTCGTAATAAGCCAATAGGCTTTCTGTTCCCTGCATTTCCATGTTTCCATGTTTCCTCCTCCTCCTCCTCGTCCTCATACTGAACAACAACAGCAGCAGCAATAACAACAAACTAATTCTTTACTAACGCACAATTTCAGTCTCGGTTCAAAAGAACTATTCAAACTCACTTTCATTCTTCTCTTCTGTTTTCGAACACAATTAAGGCGATGCGATTCTAGGACACGAGCCACTGAATCCCTCCTTTCCTTGAGTCTTTCAGCCAACGTGGTGGTGGCGACACGTGACCTGCCTGTGACCGAGACCTGCCTGTGACCGTGACCTGCCTGAGCTGACCAGTTGTGGTGTGTTACTGAGGATGAGCTGAAGTGTCGTGCTGTGTTGCCGCCGTATTTTTAAACATTTCGTCTCCAAAAAACACATGTATTATAATGCCAGAAGGCTAAGTATGGAATGTACACAGGATCTCAAAAGTAGGTATAAGTATTTAAGTATGGAATGTACATTATGACAAGGCTTTGGGCGTCTAGGGTGTTTCCAGAGGTAGTTTTATGACCCTGGTGGCAGATTGACCTTTCCTCTGTACCATGAACCTAAAATACCACTTTTGAGAACCTGACTGATCTACTTTTGGCCTTTGGAGATATATATGTGAGGCGGAAGCGTCTGAGAAAAACAGATAGTGTTGTGTTGTATTGTCTGGCGTTTGTGTCTCAGGGAAAGGAGTATTTGTCAACGTGATATATGGTATGTGACGAAGATGAGCACCGAGGGCACGCGTAGCTATAACCGGTATGCCCTCAACTTTACCTTTCATTAATGTGTGTTCGTCAATTTGTTCAGTTCAGTTAGTAATAAATTATATAACGGCAAAACATAGCTACTACACGTCACCTGAGTTGTTTGTTTTGTTATCAGCGGTTTGTTCCATTTCCCACGTGCGCACTGAATGGGACGGTGTGTGCAAACTGGCGAACATAATTATACTCCCTAGGAACATATGGCACGCTTTGACGGATGTTTAGAAAATTGACCCTTTGCTTTCATCCCCTTTCGGCGCCCCGTTGCATAATTTATTGCCCTTCACTCTCGTCCCAAGCTGGTGTAATTTTTAAACCTTTCGGGGTGCAGGCACATACATTTAACAATTCTTTCGTAGAATCGGATTGCTTTTCCATGAGTACCTTTGTGACCCCGGTAGTAGTTTAGCTCTTCTTCTGTACCGTGAATCTAAATAAACACTCATTAGAATCTGACTGATCTACTAGTTAATGTGAGGCTGAAGCGCCCCAAGCACATACATTTGACAAGGTTTTCGTAGGACTGGAGGTCATTTCCATGGGTACTTTTATGACCCTAGTGGTAGTTTGATTATTTTTCTGTACTATGAACCTAAAGAAACACTCATTAGAACCTGACTGATAAACTTTTTGACCTTTGTAAATAGTTGACGTGAGGCTGAAGCATCTGCGAGCCTTTCGAAACAGATTTACCGAGGCTTCGAGGAGTTTCATAATGGTTGTTACCGCCATCAGCCCCGCGAGGAATACGAGAGTCACTACGTTTATCAAAGAATCAGGGATACGTAAGTCACTACAATTTACATCAAAGAGCAATAAATCATTAAGTCACTACCGTACATCAAAGAGCAATTTAACCCGCACATCAGAATATGGCAATGGCAAGATATATCATTCAGATCATTCAGAAATATACAGCTATAACTCGCGTGTCGGGGTCAATTAATCACTTGTGGGTTCTTTGTTGTGTGACCCTTAACCAAACTCTCCCTACGAGGAGCTCTTCACCTCTCTGCTGCGCCCTCCTCTCTGCCCTCAAATCAACCAACCACCAGACAGAGGGAGGAATTCGGCTGACGCGGAAACCCTGCGTCAGCAGTCTGTATCTACCCCTTCCGAGTGTTGACATCGTGGTGCGGCCATCTGGTCTCACTTATACCCATTGATGGGATTCAGCCTGCTCGCACCGGCTCGCAAGAACCTGTTCTTGGAATTTATTTAATCCCGAGAACCGGTTGTTACTGTTAGTTTAAATCAGGGGTTCTTAATTTTTCCCCCATGAACACATACTTATAACTTATTTTGGTAAACCCCTCATATATTTGTTACTGGCTTTTGATAGTCAAAAACACGACTAAAACCATATTTGATGTTGGGTAGAGCCGAACACGGGTTCAAGACCAATGTGGCATCACCGATTCGAACGAGAGCGCCGTTACAAAGGCTACACCGACAGCAACCGCTGCCAGCTCAATTTGTTTACTTGAATTACTTCTCCCTCACGGCAACCAGCTGTCATCCGCCTCACCTGTGCCTTCCTGAAGAAGACAGGCCAGCTGTCACGCCTGTGATGACCTCATAGGACTTCCCCAGGACTCATAATGATCTTCAGATCTTCGCGTCCCTGACAACAACAACAACAACAGCAACAACAACATATCTGCAGACACCACTGTAGCTGGTAGGATTTTTTATTCTATTTTTGAGAGGCTGTAGCTATTATTTTATGTAGTCACGCATCACGACATCAGGAATTGTGATCTCAAATATATCAAAATCACTTTGATAACAGTTTGAATATATAAATATGCCATATAGAGTATAGGCATAGAGCCGAGACACAAAATATTTATTGAAAGTAGAATGTGCGTGGATTTAACCATATCAGTATGGTTTGCTTCTAGAGACTGAGATAGTGAGAGAACGTGTTGTCAGCGAGTACTGGAGTGAGAAAACTTGTTCTTAAAAGAATTGAATCCCACCACTGCTTATACCATCTCGCACCACTGCTTTGCAGTAGTCCCCATCTTTACTCTTAGAATCCTCCCTATCCACCCTCTACATCGTCCTTTATATGTATGTACCACATTACACATCTTGTAATCAGTCATACTCAGCCTTAGCGCACTAATAACCTTTGTCCGCCTTCGGGCGGCAGCAATGAGGATCAACTACTTCACTCCTGCGTGCTCTGCGTCATGGTGACTTGATGATTTACACGTTGCACTTCATGATCGATAGCATATTTGACTTGTTGCGCGTGAGCCCTGGGCCATATTCTTAAAACATTTTGGCGCCCAAGCACACATATTTGACAAGGTTTTCGTAGGAGTTTGTGGCATTATTTGGAGTAGTTTTATGACCCTGGTGGTAGTCTGACCCTTCCTCTGTACCGTGAATCTAAATAAAACAGTCATGAGAACCCGATTTGTCTCCTTTTTGGCCTTTGGAAATAGTTGACGTGAGAGGTGGAAGCGTCTGAGCATACCAGCCGTGGGAGGCGTGGGTGGATGGGCGGGGCAGGGGGGAAGGCCCCATCTTTCGTAACGTATTATCAAATGCTTTCGGCTTCCACAATAATTTCCCAAGGCCACAAGGAGATAAATTCGGTTATCATGAGACTGACTGATTGTTGGTTTATTGTTGCAAAGTCATACAACATTGGAGAAGGGAGTAACCTGGCAATACATAGTGTGATGGTACAACTGGTTTTTTTTTTCAATTTTATGATGCAGAAGCCTTGTCAAACTTTCACTAATGCTCATACAACTACTTATTGAAATACCACAACGACCTATGCGAAAGCCTTGTTAAATGTGTGTGTGTGTGTGTGTGTGTGTGTGTGTGTGTGTGTGTGTGTGTGTGTGTGTGTGTGTGTGTGTGTGTGTGTAAGTCACGAAATGTTTGAGACTTTGACCCTAGTTTCATATCCTTAAGCCCAATCTTCGACTTAATTTTGCATGGGTCAGCTTGGGGTTATATTTTGAAACGCGTCCAAGGATATTTTTGACACTGCTTTCGTAGGAGTTGTTGTGGGCATTTGCATGAGTGGTTTTATGACCCTGGTTGTGGTTTGACCCTTCTTCTGTACCGTGAACCTAATGAAACACTCATTAGAACCCGAATGATCCCCGTTTTGTCCACTGGAAAGAGTTGATGTGAGAGCTGGATACTTTTGGGAATACGGATCTTTTACTTTGAATATCTTTATATTTTACTTTATTTTCTCTACCCCAGGATGAAAATAATAGTGACGGTGATGGTGGTGATGGTGATGGTGGCGTTGACGGAAGCGATGGAAAAGGAAAAGAAAAATGAAGAAGGAAATGGCGGAGGCTCTGGCGATGATGGTTTCCTAATGGCCACGTCAAAAGAGGGTCGACTGCACTACGATTTACTGTTGAGGGGAGCACAAACGCCCAGGTGAGAAGAAAACACACACACACACACACACACACACACACACACACACACACACACACACACAGCTGTCCTCAGAGTTTTATTAGTTGACTGGTATTCGTGACTCATTCCACACTTCAACCTCTTTTTTGTTCTCTTCTTTCATGTTTGCGTCGGTCGGCGTTGGTCAGCGACTTGTCTGCGTCCTGTCGGCGTCGTGTCTTCGTTGGTCGGTGTCGGTCGGCGTTATGTCTGCGTCCTCGTCGTCGTCAGCTCCATTCTTTATCGTTCTTTATCGTCTTTTCCTTCTATATTCTGATTTACTTCCTTCCTTTTATCCCTCCCCTTCCTTCCTTGTCTTATCTTCATTCCCGCTCTATCCTTTCCTTTCCATTTCTTTCTCTTCCTTTTCTTTTCTTTCCTCTCAATTTCTTTACGCTCCTTCTCTTCTTTCCCTCACCATGCTATCCCTTTCCTTTTCTATCCTTCTCCTTTGTATTACCTTACCTTCTCATCCATACTCCTTCCTACCCCCTCCCCTCCCTTCCTTTCCATTTCCTTCCCCTCAACTCCATTCCATATATCCTTCTCCCATCCCTTAGCCACGGATCCTGCTACCAGTCGGTGCTGAAGGACCTGTGTGAAGGCTTTTTTTTTTTTTTTTTCTTTTTACGTCGCGGCCTGTGCGCCGGTAGGCTTCTTCCCGGTGGGGCCTGATGGTCGGCCAAGGCTTCTTTCCGGTGGGGCCTGATGGTCGGCCCAGCCCGTTCTGGCGCAGGCGAGTGTTTATAGGGGCGCCATCATGTGTTGGCTCATGCCGCATCCCCGGGACTCATCTTTGAGCCTCTCTTTGGAGAGATTATCTAGAGCCCAGGTTGATGGGTGGTCTTTAGGCCAGCATGTTGGTAGTCTTAGGCCACTCGGCGGTGACTGAAAAACCTCAGCTGTGCGGCGGCCAGGATTCGAACCCGTGTCCATCCTAGAGCTCCCGAACGCGGGGCCGTCACGCTAACCCCTCAGCCACCGCCTGTGTGAAGGCTGCTCCACGTTGGACGATAAGGTGAGGCTGCGACCTTTCTTGCACTTTAAGTCGACGCTAGTCTGTGCCAGGAGTTTGTTTCCCATATAGTGCAGACGGAGATGTAATTCCGTAGGAATTTCATGCCCAAATTGAGATAGTGTGTGCTTTCACTTCCTTATGGTTTAAGGTAATGGAAAATGATAGGTAACAAATTTTCCCGACACCCGTAGCCATGGTAACAGCCAAAATCCAACATGGCCGCCGTCGCGCCTGGATGTTTCCAAAAGAGTCACATCTCTGGAAATACTCGACCGGTTTCAATGATGTTGGGATCAATATTAGGGTTTTACAACATTTCTGAGCGTTTGAAAAAGGTTTCACAGCGATTGGAAGTCAAGATGATGTAATAAACTAAGGTTAATGTGATATAATTTGGGGTTCAAACACAAATAAGGAAAATATAAAGTGAGAGTTATTTAATTGCACATATTATGTGATTATTTGGTATGAATGTGCATTTTCACAGCTTTCACTTTAGTGACGTAACCTGTGACAGATGTTGAGAACCACCGAATGAGCAAGCCAATGTTTGCATGTAGTAGTGTGATGTAAATCTTCATTCATGTAAACCAACCTTTTCATTGCAGGGTAATGTTTTTGCTATGGATATCAATACAAAAATATGTTTAGTTTGCACATGTTTTTTTTCAAGTTATAAGCAATACAATTTAAGAAAACAAAAATATTCATGAAAATCATTGTAAATTACCAATAATTTGCAAACGCCTAATGTAAATTGCTGACATAATACCAATTAAATCCACTGAAAGATAAGACTTTTCACATAGCATAATAAAATAATTACTGGTCATACTATACATTCACATTATACACATATGCATTCAAAGGTGTCATTGTAAAACTATGACTGGATGCAAGTTGGGAAAACTAGTGATAGCAGTTACAGTATGTACACCACCATTCAAACTCCTTAAAGCAATATATTTTCACAATCAAAATTACAGATAAGGTATACAAATTTATATCTGCAGAGTCAGCAAAAACTGGGACAGTTCAAGTATTAGTTATTTTGTCAGTATTTTAACAGTCATGTCACATTTAGCTAGACTCATGCCCCAGAATCTTCCTCATCTATCATTTTGCCTTCATGAAAGTTACTGCAATCGTTACTGTAACACTTGCAGAGTGCAGTGCAGGAAAGGCTGTTCTTTTGGCAAGAACAGTGACTTTTACATGATGTCCGACAACCACATTTCACGAGTTCTATGGCAGCAGATGGAGCTGGCTTGTAGAGGCACCGGACTGGGACATACTCTTCTCCTACAAATATCCATCCATTCTCCTCTAGTGGTGGTAGGCAGGGGTGAGGTGTAGTGTAGGATTTGTCCCGCATAGCCACAAAGTTGGTGCGGATAATGTGTGGCATCAGTGTTCCTCTTGTTGGAGGAAGTTTCTCTCCCTCTAAGTTTCTGGACCGGAACAGCTCCCAACGCAGAGCTGGTATTGTGGTTGGGCCTAAAGGACTGTATACCGAGCATATGAACCTCTCAAGAGGCTGCACTTCTTCAGGCAGCTCACCATCCATGAGCTCGTGGTTTGCAAGCACTCCATTTCCCAAGAGTTGGAAAACAGAAATGATTGGGTCATTGTCTGGCAAATTCAGGTAAGAAGTGATCCAGGTCTTCTTCAGAAATTCCCACAAATTTCCCACCCCAGTCTGCACCAGTGAAGTTGTGGAGACCAATGAGACCTCGACACTTTTCTTGACCAATAGCCCTGACACGTTCTGGAATGTTAATAGATCTATGGTTTTACCGTTTCCAGTCAGCAACTGGAGCTTAGTGAATGTCCCTAGTCGACCATTAGCCACAAGATCCAGCAACAAGATCAGAACATCAGTGTCAGGTGACCACACATCAATGTTCCTAACAGTGGAGGTACCAATGGCATGGAGCACATGTAAAGGAATCAGAGTGTCAGCCTCCTCGTGGTTGTGAGTGGACATCACATCTGTTAAGGAGTGAGGGTAGTTGACTTGGACTGTTGTGCTTTTCACAACAACAACCTTCATATTTGACTCTTTGAATACATTAAGTATAGCATCACCAAGAATGTTGGAAAGGAGTGCTTTAGTTTTGGGTGCTGACAACAGCTCCTTTAGTGTGACCTTTGCAATAGCCATCTCATCATGGACTGCGAACTCCATCTCATTTCCCTGTGCTCGTTTGGCCCTCGTCTTTCGTTTCAAGGAATGAGTGATGTCATATCTGTCAAATATTATATGGGCTTCATCATAAGCTTTTACCATCCTTGTTATTCTTCTGACAAAGGCATTCTTGAAGTTGAGAAATATCTTCATGTCTGGACTTTTCTTCATGGACTGGACCACTGCCATCCCGTCAATGATGATTACATGATCACGGAGTTCAGCAAAAGAATCATCATGAATTTCAGGAAGTAGATTGTGTGTCTCCTGGTGTTGTTGCCTCGCTAGGTGTTGGGGTCAATGTCACTTTTGGTTCTTGAACAGCTGCTCTGCATGATGTGTCAATCTCAGTCGGGATGGGGATTGCCTCCTCTATAACATGAATGATGGATGATTTGTCTGTTGGGATGAAGTGATCCATCCAGTGCAAACATTGACCTGGGTGTGATTGCCATCTCAAAATTGCCAATGGTTTCCGACAACTGAGGAACTAGTTTAGGCCGTGACTGCTGAATGATTAGGAACCGGGCAAGAAGTTGCCTTTCCTCCCGGAGCTTGATAACCTTATCTCCTAGTGTCACACGCGTCTTTGCCATCCAGGTGCAGAAGGTCTTGAGCTTCATCTTTTTCATGGGATCCCAGACAGACATTGGTGAATTCTGTAAAGTCGTTCGTGAACAAAATTTTGATAACCATTCATTCCTTCTTATCTCGATTGAGTATGTCAACCTTGGCAGCATCTGGAATCATCACGGATGACACAATGCTCTTGAGTGGTGTTCTTACGATGAATGGGTTGCCTTCACAGTGGCGTTGGATGGATTCTTTCAGCTTGAGAGCATTTCTCGTTGAACGTTGAGCTATGTCACCAGAGAGTTGATAGTGTTTTTCTGCAGCTTTGGATGTTGTTGAAAGGCGAGGGAATCCATCCAGCCAGTCTCTAATGATGGAAGTGATATGTGGTAGAGTGGTAATGATTCGGTCAAGTGAAACCTTATCGTGAGTAATACCCACTATACTACCCATTCCTTTCAACTCCTTGATTTTTTGTTCAAGAGCCTGATCTGCAAAAAGCGCAGTGAAGGGAACGGTAGATTTTTTAACAATAAAGTTGCCCTCCTTTAGTGCTTCCCACGTTTTGGGGTCATCCATTTCAAGTTTATTCATTTGTGCTATGTGGACAGGCATTAGACGAGCATAGTGATGCAGGTCATGGGCGAAAAAATACTGAATCTGATTGTCCAAGGCAGCAAGATATCCTTCCAGTCACCTTGACGGCATGCACTGATTATATGCAGCAGACATTGTACCTGTTTAATGTAGTTAATCAAGAACTGAGCTAACTCCCAGCATCCATGCTAGAAATTAGAGGCTGTACCTGATTAGCATAGTCAGATGCCAGGTCATTGTAGGAATCAATGGTACACTCATTCCTGTCGTGAAGGTTACACTTGAGTTCCTCACACTTTTTCCTTAGAGGTGCATCAGCTGGCATTTCCAGGAGTACTGCATCGAACAGGAGGAAAAACATGCAAGCACATTCATGACATGATACTCAACTCCTCTCTTAAATGCTTTGCCTGCATATATACCCCGAAGGGCTGCTGGGGAGTAAATGCCAGTCTCAATAGCAATTGTATCTAATCCACTGCCCTCAACATACTTGCCAAGGGCATGCAATGCAGCAAAACATATATGCAATTCTCCCGCTCTGAGAACCCAGCGACTGCAACTTGCTGATTCTTGGATCTTGATAGCTCGTTCATACAAATCAAGGTCAAGTGTAATGATGGTGCTTCGTTCTGGACCCATTACTACAGCTGATATTTCTTGTGTAAGACTGAGCACAGTGTACAATGTTGCATACTCTGTTGGGGTGTTTTGAGAGTGGGGCAACCACTTCACTATTTGTGCGGTCAACACGCTGCATTGGCTGCAAAAGCGAATTGGTTGCAGCCCATGTGGGCATGACCTGAGATTTTGGTCTTTTTTCTTTCCTTATTTTCTTAGGTGCTACATTAAGAATGGCTTCTTTATATGTGGTGTCAGCATTGTCATCCTTATGGATGCTTGCCATGGCAACATCACTGGTGGTTGGGGTATGGTCATGCTCAGAAATGGATGTTGTGGCAATATCTAATCTCCTTGGTGCAAGACCATTTTCAAGAAGCGTTGTTGTCTTTCCCTCTCTAATTGCTATGAGGTGATCCCTCTCATGGATGGATGATGAAGAAGCATCAGTACTCACTGGGGCAAAGTCGTCATCAAGATTAATTTCTGCAGCGGTATCAAGTGAGACATTGCTTGACTGGGTAGCACAATCATTGTGATTAGCTATATGATTGGCTAGTGCCCAAGTTTCATCAAAGAGCTGGTATGGTTTGAGAATGTTATCCCTTTGTCCAGTTGTATATGAAGTGAACTTGATGGGTTTCAGCTGTAAGAGTGGGTCATCTTTGTACTTGATATTGACATGAAGAGGGCTAGATGGTAGCTTGTCAGGGATGGCCAGGGTGGGTTGATAAGTTCTGCATTTTCATCCTCCTTTTGGCACACAACAATAACTGTTCCATGTAGAGTATCTTGCCCATATGGAGTGTCCTCCATGAAATCTATATTATCTACTGCAAAGAATAGTGGGATTCCTTTCTTGATGAAATCTGGTAGACAATATCCACCTGTCTCTGACATACGGAGAACTACTGCACGCTCAATGCGCTTCGTAATGTTCAGAACATGTTCATACCCTGTACCCAGATATACACTAGAGAGTACACGTATAAGATTCTTATCACGAACTCTCTGATGAATAGTCAGAGGTAACCCAACAGAGAGTGGTGTCTCCACATGGCGGACAAAACCACTATTTTGGGGATTTGTGCTTTACCTGCCTGTCAGTGTTAGTGTTTTGAACCATGAACTGACAACCAATTTCAACACATTTTTTACCTCTGCATTACGCTGTCCAAACACACTGTCAGCAAAGACCCGTACCACAGGTGTGTAAGAAAGAGCTGAGAAAGTGGAGGTTTTCCCAACCACTAAGAAAATTGTCACTGGAGAACTTCCAATCACGTCTACACTTTAGAAGTTCATTGCGCAGTATGTTTGCTGCTTCTAACAAAATTTCTAAAATAGCGTTTGGGGTCTTCGTGGTTGCGTAGTCAATAGCTTCCCCAGCAGATTTTGCCAGCATGACCCGTTCACTCTCATTTCTCTGTGGTGGCTGAATGAATTTTAAGTTGGGGATACGATCACTCAGCAATTGTTTCAGGTGCTTTCTTTGGTTGTCCTTCAAATTTTCAATGCTGTTTTCCTTGAGGATTTCTAGGTAAATGTCATTGATATCTGCCATTTTCAGTACCAAACCATCATCGTACATCAATACAGACTTAACATACTTCACAATCTGAATATCAGAAATGGCCTTCATCATATCATAAGTATTGCCTTGATCAGAATGGTGGGAGCACGTTCTACGTGCATCTTGAAGACAGCTACTGTGGTACCACTTTTCCTGGGCAAAGGCATCACCAGGCTGATGTAAACTGGATAGAGAAGTCCTAATATGATCATCAATAGTGTTAAACTTGATGTCTAGTAGTGACTGACCACGATTCAGGAGGAAACTTTGTGGAGTTGTTCTTCATGATATTTACATTTAGAAGTGGGGGGAGCAAATATACATGATATTTCCTTAGGAATGACACCAGTATGTCTGTTAACACGACTTGTAGAAGAGCTTGACTTGGCTGGCCGACCTCTCTTGGCTGGCTGGGCTGCTGTTGGAGTATCTAAGTGAGCTCTTTTCCTTTCGGCTCTCTCAAAAGTGATTTATTAACGATTCGCTTACGACAGTCTGAATGATACCGAATCTTTTCCAGTTCAGATTTTGATAGGCTGAGAGAAAGTCAGATAGGGGTCTGTAGGCTACTTCACCTAGGTTTGCCAGACGTTTAGCATAGTGCAATATATCTTGTATTTTGTCTACATCAGGGCTGGCAACAAGTTTTTTAGAATCACTCTTGCATACAATACACACAGGTGGTGTTTCAATATAATTAGACATGCTTCGTGTATGATGATGATGACTGGAGTGGGGCACCTTTTCTCCACTTCATGCACCATGCCGATACTGAGCCAGGTCACCATACATCTACTGTATTTCATGCACCATGCAGATATTTAAGAATGGCAACCTGAAAAAAATCAGCATATTAATATATTTATACAAAATATGAATTACCTTTTCATTCTACCAGTTACTTCCCCATATCAAACACAGTTTTCGGCTTGATCATAACCCCCAATCGCTGTGAAACCTTTTTCAAACGCTCAGAAATGTTGTAAAACCCTAATATTGATCCCAACATCATTGAAACCGGTCGAGTATTTCCAGAGATGTGACTCTTTTGGAAACATCCAGGCGCGACGGCGGCCATGTTGGATTTTGGCTGTTACCATGGCTACGGGTGTCGGGAAAATTTGTTACCTATCATTTTCCATTACCTTAAACCATAAGGAAGTGAAAGCACACACTATCTCAATTTGGGCATGAAATTCCTACGGGACCATGATTTTGATACATGGCTGTCTACACTAATAAGCGGGTGGTGAAGTCACAGCTGTCAAAGGATAGAAATCCCACCTGATGAGGATACGAAACGTTAATGTCACGGCATAAAAGGTAAGAAACACTAAAATCACTGCATCTGACGGAAGTGGTGGGCACGATTCCGCTAATCCGCTAACCGCTGATTAGCGAAGCTAACTTTTTCGTCAGCTGATTAGCGTTTTCGCTAACTTTGGAAACAGTTAGCGGACTAATTACCTTCCCCTAAGTGTAGTTCCTCCTCCACTAACTTAAGTCCACTAAAAAAAATCATATAGGTTTGGTCTTGTCCGTTGTGGGCAGATGCAACACCAGTTGAGCCATATGGCGCAACAATTCCAGTTCTTCCACTTTTGGGTAAATCACGCCTTAAAGTAGGGCAATTGGATAATTATTAGGGAGACTTTTTTGGTATTTTAAGGTAGTGCATCTTCCATTTCCAACTCGTCGAACTCTGTTTTCAATAACAAGAACTCGATATCGTAAATTTGCGGGAAATCTTGGGTAAATCATACGGATTTAGGATAAACTGGAGGCTTCTTTATCTTCGTGTTGCTTGTTGGGCTCTTTATTGAGCTCAGCTGCGACGTTGTCAGCGTAGTCGCTTTCAATATTGTCGCCTTGTTTATCGTTATTTACGCCATGGAAGGTGAACAGAGTGATGACGTTTTGTTCCACCTGAGGATGCTGACCCTGTTAGGGAGCCGGCAACAGCTGTGGGTGAGGCGGAGGACACTCAAGCTGACGTCAAGGAGTCCCAGAAGTTCCAGAACCCGTGGCCCCACCTGGAGAAGCACTTTGTCCTTAAATAAAGAGGTACGACGAACGCCAATGTCTTGCACTTCCGGTGCGTCATGTACCAACACAAGGAGGCCATCATTAATGGACAGACCGACGATAAATCCATATATAAAAAAAGTTAGCAGTTAGCGTTAGCTTCCGCTAATTTCTTTATCAGTTTAGCGGTTTAGCGTAAGCGAAGCTAACCTTTTAGTTGGTGTATTACCAGTTAGCGAAGCTAACTTTTCGGTTAGCGGTGCCCACCACTGCTATAGGTACTATACTTCACAGTATACCAGTTTGTTCCTCTTTAACACTCGTGAGAATCAGAATAATCTCCTTTGTGGCCATGGGTAATAATTGTAATGAGAGCCGAAAGCGACTGAGATACGGCCCGGGGCTTTGAGTCTGAACTAAGCCCCGTATTCTCAGACGATGTCGGCTCCCACAGCGATCATAAACAAAGAATATCAGTCGGGTTCTCATAAGTGTTTTTTTATCTTCACATTCATGGTACAGAAGCCTTCTCAAACTATCACCAGGCTCATGAAAATACCCATGGAGATACAGATACCACACCCTCTCTCTCTCTCTCTCTCTCTCTCTCTCTCTCTCTCTCTCTCTCTCTCTCTCTCTCTCTCTCCCTCGCCGGCTACGTAAACTTTTGGGATCAATTTTTTGGCATGAGGAGTCTATTTCAGAAAGATGGACTCCATTTGTCAGCAGTCGGAGCGGCAGGATTTGGGAGACTACTTCACGGCGCTGTTCGAGACTTTAGAGCAAAAAACGAGTCGCGCGTTCACACCCCGCCCACTTAAATATAAATAGTTGTCATGCGGCCAGCACTTCACTAAATCCTAAAACAACTAACAACTCCGTTTCTCGAGTTATAACAAAAGACAACTTAAGGGTTCTTAGCTTTAACGCTCGAGGCTTAAGAAAAAAGATCGATGAATTGCAGTGCCTAACTAAAACAGAAGACGTTGATGTAATTGCCGTAACTGAAACATTTATTGACACCGCTATTAATAACTGAATTTTTTTAATATAATGTAAATAACTTTATATTTTTCAATAAAGACCGAGTTAATCGTAGAGGTGGAGGGGCTCTTTACGTCAAAAGTAGCTTACAGCCCGTTGATAAAACACCAGAGAACAGTACTGTAGAACACTTGAGCGTGAGCTCAAATACCGATCAATTAAAAATCAACATATCCGTCACTTACAGGCCTCCAGGCCAATCACGCGAGAATGATGAAATAATATATGGCGTTTTGCAAAGAACTCTCCGAAACAATGATGCATTGATTATGA
This sequence comes from Eriocheir sinensis, assembly GCF_024679095.1. NCBI lineage: Eukaryota > Metazoa > Arthropoda > Malacostraca > Decapoda > Varunidae > Eriocheir > Eriocheir sinensis. The sequence goes on along the minus strand of NW_026110340.1, from coordinate 103,167 downwards.
GGGATTTTAATCTACCGCATATAGACTGGCAGACACTCACGGGATCCGAGGGGGAATCGCATAGGATGTTAGACTTCGTTGAAAATAACTGCCTTAGCCAAATGGTTAGTGAAACAACGCGCGATAATAATATTCTTGATCTTGTATTAGTAACCCAAGAGAACTTAGTTGACAATGTCAGCGTTGGCGAACACCTCGGATCATGCGATCATAGACTGGTGCGTCTCGACATAAGAGCTCAAACAAGGATTGCATTATTGTATGTCAATTTTAAAAGAGCGAATTTTGAAAGAATAAGACAGTCATTAACGAGCTTTCAATTAGTATCCAACAGCGACGTCGAAGAATCTTGGCAAGACTTTAAAGCAATTTCTAACTGATCCGTGCAATCTTGTGAAAAGCGTCGAAAAGCTAAAAATCCTCCGTTGTTTTATAATGAAATCAAAGTTGCTCTCCAAAGAGGAACTTGTTACATAGGCAAAGAAAACCGATAACTCTACCGAAAATAGTACACGGTACTACGAAGCAAGACGACAAGTCAAAAGTTTAATCAAACAGGCGAAACGGAGGTACGAAATAAACATTGCAGTAAATTGCAAGTCAGATCCTAAAGTTTTTTAGGTATATAACCAAAAAAAAAAAAAATAGATTAGAAGGGGGATTGTCCAATTAACAGATAATTCGGGCAATAACGTGACAGAAACACAACGCATAGCGAACACGTAAAATTCGTATTTATCCTCGGTTTTTAATAGTAATTCTACCGATACTGCTGCTGTTCCTACCACTATTAAATCCCAGTCGTACTCTCCTGACTTTGAAATCAGTACAGATGAGGTTCTCAAAGCGCTGCAGTCACTTAAAACTAACAAAAGTCCAGGACTTGATAAAATATATCCAAAATTACAGTACTTAAAGGAATATCAAGAGATACTCAGACCTTTAACAATGCTGTTTAATATGTCTTTGCACCATGGTATCGTTCCTAGTGATTGGAAAATGGCTAACGTAGGTAGTAACAAATGTACAGAATTGGGGGTAGTTGGAAGTGGGGGGTGACGGAAGTGGGGGTTGGGGGGGTCAGCGGGTGGATGACGGAAGAGGGGGTAGCTGGACACCCCCCACCCCCCACATCTTTCACCTTTTCACCAACCCCCCTACACCCAACCCACCCCACCCCTCTCAGGCTAGCGTACGGAACCGGGGGTGACAGGAGTGGGGGTGCCCAGCAGGGGAGGGTGACGGAAGAGGGGGTAGTTGAAGGTTAAGATAAGATCGCGGAAAAAAAAGAGCTCGAATGACCACAAGATTATAATCACGGAAAAAGGTAAAGACAGTAGGTTAATGACCTGGATGGAATATGCCCCGCCCACCTGCTCCCCGGCCTCCATCTTTCCTTAATCTCGTTTCTTTCACTCTCTCACAGACACACACACACACACACACACACACACACACACACACACACACACTCGAACACACACACACTCGAACACACACACACACACACACACCTTTATATCGGTTTCTGATCCTGTTATGTCTGTTTGTGATCCTTTTTCGTCCGTATCTGATCATTTTCCATCTGTTTTTTTTTATTCCTTTATGTTTGTTTCTAGATCTTTTCTGTTGTTTCTAATTCTTTTCCGTCCATTTTTACTCTTTTCGTCTGTTTCTGATTCCATTATGTTTGTTTCTGATCCTTTTAAGTCTGTTTCTGATTCCTTTCCGTCTGTCCGTCTACTGGTGTTTGCGATAAATGAAATACCACTGGCTGATCACACACACACACACACACACCTTTGCACACATTTGCAGCGATCAGGCGTGCCTTCAATTCCTCAACTCTGCCTCAGCCACCAGTCATGGATCTTGAGGCAGTGAAAGTGCTCCTGGACTCTCAAGAACGGGCCTTTCGTTCCGCCATGGACTTGGTGGTGGAACAGCTCAATAAGCGTACAGAGTTGGTTGAAGGTACAGTGACTGATCTGATCAAAAGTCTAGAATTCTCACAGGCCGAAATTGTGGACTTAAAGAACAACATCAAAGTGCTTCAGAAAACGCTAAATGAGAAACAAGTGATTATTGAAGGACTTGAATCCAAAGTTTCGGAGACGGTACAGCGACTCAACTACAACGAGGACTATAGTAGACGCAATAATCTACGGATCACTGGCCTCCAAGAACAAGCGGGTGAAACATGGGAGAACACAAGCACCAAAGTGTCAAAGATGATCAACGATAATCTAGAGCTTCCCCCTGTGAGTCTCGAACGTGCTCACAGGGTGGGACCAATCAACCATCCGCCCCCGGCCAGTCGTTGTACGGTTTGAGAAGTACAGCGACCGAGAAACAGTCATTAGGAATGCAAAGAAACTCAAAGGAACCGGCATCTACATCAGTGAAGATCTCTGCCCTGCCTCTCAAGAAATCAAGATGAAGCAACTACCTCTACTGAAGAAAGCGAGAGATGAAGGTAAAATCGCGTACTTCCGTCACACGCGATTGATCATCAAAGAAAAAACTGGCCAACAATCATCATTCTCAACCATCGCAGCTGACCCGACACATCGAGTCGCTGGTCCGACTCCTTACAGCTCTGGCGGGGGCGGGGCGGCCCACAGTGCTGGGACTGGGACCACTGGAGGCGTAAGTTCTGCTGCGACTGGAGACTCCCAGACTAGTGCTTCGAAGACTGCTACTTCCCTGACTGGTGCTCTGCCGAAGGTGCCTAGTGGTGGTGCTGGCGGTGCCTCCTCGTTGCTGCCTCATGCTGGTGCTGACGGGATGTCGACTGAGACAGGTGTTCAAATGGGAGGAGGAATGGACATAATGGGTGGACGTACCCAGAAGAATCTGAGAGAACGCAGGAAGAAGTAGATAAGTAAAGTCACTCAACATTCTTCAACTTCGATTTCACTAGCATGATATCAGTACTCTTGTTTTCATTCATGTCACCCAAAATACTGTTTATTGTTATTGTACAACCAATTGTCACTCCTGTGGCCTTTACTTAACACTTCAGGATTACCATTACCTCTACTTCACTTATATTTCTTCTACCATTAATTTACTACTACCAATACAATTACTACTACCTCTTAATATTACTTATTGCTACTATTGCCGCTTACTACTACTACTACTACTACTACTACTACTTCTACTACTGTTGGTGCTTCTATTACTGCTACTACTACTACCATTACTGCTATCACTACTACTACTACTACTACTACTACTTTTACTACTACTACTACTACTACTACTTTTACTACTACTTTTATTACTATTACTACTACTACTGCTACTACTACTGCTACTATTATTACTACTACTACTATCACTACTAGTACTACTATTGCTACTACTACTACTACTACTACTACTACTGCTATTACTACTACTACTACTACTGCTACTACTACTACTACTACTACTACTACTACTACTACTACTACTACTACTACTACTACTGCTATTACTACTACTACTACTACTACTACTGCTATTACTACTACTACTACTACTACTACTACTTCTGCTATTACTACTACTGCTACTTCAGCTACTGTTGTTACTTCTACCACTGCTGCTACTACTACCATTACTGCTACTACTACGCTAGATAACTACATGTTTCCTTTAATAATGTTTCTGAAGATTTGATGGATGTTTTTAATTTCGATGAAATATTCAGGCAAGAAATTTATAAGCTTTGATCCCTTAAATGTGCAAGATAACAATTATAACAATGATATCGTGTCAATCAGTTTTATATAAGATCTAGAAACATTAACTTTCCTAAATCTGAATATATTTTCTTGATAATTTATCTTCTCTTTGTAACAATAGTGATTTTAATTTATTAACACTGAATGTAAGATCCATATCCACCAATTTCCAATATTTCAAAGACACTGTACTGTCTGACAATGTAATTTATGACGTGCTTGGTTTCACTGAAACCAGGCTCGACGCAAACATTCTACATTGTATTCTCTGACAGCATATGAAATGTTCACAAATAACAGGAACAGGTATGGTGGGGGTGTGGCTGTTTACGTCTCGAACAGGTACACAGGTTATAAAGTAATTAATTCAGTCGAATGGAAACATTTATTGAGAGTGTGGCAGTGGAAGTAAAATTTAATTGTAAAATATTTTTATTTATATGTATATATAGACCTACTCAAGGTAATGTGAATAATTTTCTTAATGTTCTCAATGAAATTTTAACTACTGCAAAAGACAAAAATCGTGGTGAAATATTTATTTTTGGAGATTTAAATATGAATTTATTACATAATAATGACGGTAACATTCAGGACCTTATGAATTTAATGTATAGTTATTCCCTGTTTCCACTGACAACCCTGCCAACACGAGTTACTGCAACATCCGCCACCCTTATAGATCACATTTGGTACACATGTGTTGAGAACAACGTAGGAAATTATGTAATCAAAACTGATTTTAATGATAATTTTACATTCATATCTTTATTTAAATATAATATTCCATCTCCTCCACATTCATAACGAACAGAACGTTCACCCAGGAAGCTTTAGACACATTTAGTGCTGCACTTTCTCACACAGATTGGTCTGATGTCATAAACTGTACATGTCCTAACAACTCCTATAATCTATTTTACAACAATTTCAAAACAAATTATGATAATTGCTTCCCTAAGAAAACAATTAAAGTTAGTAACAAAAATAATCGCAGTCCACATTACTCCAGCATTAAAGAAGAGCATTAGAGAAAAACATAGACTTGAAAAACTAGCATATAAATGGCCTTTAACTTTTCGAGAGCAATATAGGACTTTCAGAAATAGACTAACATCACTTTTAAAAGAAGCAAGACGAAGTATCACCAAGACCAACTATTAGCTAGCCAAGGCAACCCTAAGTCTCACTGGAAGTCAATAAATAACTTATTAGGTAGATCTACAGATGGTAAAAACAGTGAAATTGAGCTACGATCAATTTGTTATAACATTCCAGATAAATTTAATGAACATTTTTTGAAAGCAAGTCAGCAAGCAGCAGAAACTGTAGGTAATGAATTTTAAATTATTTACACAACTCTCCCAATTTTTCTATGTATTTATTTCCTGCCACAAACTTAGAAATTGAAAAATATATTACGGCATTTAAAACTTCTTCCTCCGGATTTGATGATATTTCCCCAATTGTTTTGAAACGCACAGCTAATAATATATCCATTCCATTAACACACATAGTGAATCTGATGTTAAAAACTGGAATATTTCCGGATGCACTTAAAAAAGCCAAAGTTGTACCACTACTTAAATCAGGCAGTAGATCCGATATTAAAAACTAAAGACCTATTTCAATACTTCCAGCAAATAGCAAGGTTTTTGAAAAGTTATTACTTCCCGTCTTGTAAATTTTTTGAAAACAATAATCTACTCACAGACTACCAGCATGGGTTTAGGGCAGGTCGTTCCACAGAAACAGCTATTTTACAGTTCATATCTAATGTATATCAGTATTTAGAAAAGAAACATTATTTAATTGGAATATTTTTAGATTTATCTAAGGCATTCGATACATTGAATCACAAAATTTTATTGAGTAAGCTAAGTCACTATGGCGTTAGAGGTATTCCCTTAAAACTATTTGAAAGTTATTTAACCAATAGGTCACAAGCTGTATATTGCAACGCCACGTATTCTTCTTTTAGGGCAATGGGTCAATATTAGGACCGATACTCTTTCTCATCTATATAAACGACATTGTTAATGTAAGTTCTAAATTCAAATATACGATTTATGCTGACGATACAAATCTTTTATTAAATAATGTAAACATTAACGATCTTCATATAAATTTAGTTACAGAACTAGAAAAAATTAATTATTGTACTAAAATTAATGAATTGAGTCTGAATATTGCAAAAACTAATTACATATTTTTCAAAATCGTTCATTACAATATAACATTCCTCCTATAAACATAGAGGAAACACATTAGACAGAGTAAATTTCACAAAATTTTTGGGTGTTTACATAGATGAGAATATGAATTGGAATCAACATATTTCATTTGTCACAAATAAATTAGCAAGGATGTGCGGTATGTTATACAGAGTCCGCAATAATCTCACACCTGAATCCCTCACTAGTATTTATTACACACTTTGTTATCCCCATCTCACCTATTGTGTATCAGTCTGGGCCTGTACTTGGCAGTCCTTCATTAAGAAAATATCAGTAGCTCAAAATAAAATTTTAGGTGTATATTTATATGAGTAGGTTTGAGTCAACACGAAATATAATTAATACACAAAATTTTCTTAGTTTTCCAAATATTCATAAATATTTTTTATTGTTAAGCATTTACAAGTGCCTTACACAGTATTGTGGAGGTCAACCTTTCAGACTGGTACACATCATACAACATTCGAGGTAATGATATCAATCTCATATGTCCACAGTTCAGAACTTCTCTCTTTAAGCACAGTATATTATACTCAGGTCCCCAAATGTGGAATTCATTGCCTCTACATATTAAGACTCTTCTCAATCATATAAATTTATCCATTTTAAAAAAAATCTGTGAAAACTTATTTATATAATTGTCAAAGTAGTAATCAATTGTAGTGTGTGGTATGAACTTAGTTTCACAAGTGTAATGTTCATTATTATTATTATTATTATTATTATTATTATTATTATTATTATTATTATTATTATTATTATTATTATTATTATTATTATTATTATTATTATTATAATAATTGATATTGTTATTGTTATTCTCAGCAACATATTATTATAATTATTCTTATTGTTCTATACGTTAGTTAATAATATATTAGGTACCAATTTTGTGCCAATGTAAACATTAAATAAAATAATATAATTCCATGTCTGTCGGGAAGCTTCGGCTTGACAGGCTGTGCCATTGCCATGTTTTATGTTATGTTTATATAACAATATTCTTATATTTTAAAGGCAATAAATATTTACTTACTTACTTACTTACTTACACACACACACACACACACACACACACACACACACACACACACACACACACACACACACACACACACACACACAGTGATGAAACAAAATAAGTAGAATAAAATAAGAATTTGAAAAGTAAAAAGGTGTAAGAGAAGAATTGGTAAATAGATATAGATTGATAAAATAAATGAACATAGACAGGTAGATATATAGAATAACACACTTAGATAAATACAAAGACAATAACATTCATAACTATATTCATAGACCAAGAGATAGACAGATCTTAAGATCGACAGACAGACACATCGACAGACAGGCAGATGCATTTAAACAGAAGCCAAAAATATAAAGGAAAAGGGTTAAAGAAAAAAAGAGAAACAAAGGAAAAGGAGAAAAAGACACGTCTATATTTGCTCTTCGAAAAAAACAAATTTTATTTCCTTTTTACCTCCGATGACTCAAGACTGAGAGAGAGAGAGAGAGAGAGAGATGGACAGACAGAGAGACAGAGACAGGAGAAAGGCAGGAGTTGGGTTGGGTCTCTCTCTCTCTCTCTCTCTCTCTCTCTCTCTCTCTCTCTCTCTCTCTCTCTCTCTCTCTCTCTCTCTCTCTCTCTCTCTCTCTCTCTCTCTCTCTCTCTCTCTCTCTCTCTCTCTCTCTCTCTCTCTCTCTCTCTCTCTCTCTCTCTCTCTCTCTCTCTCTCTCTCTCTCTCTCTCTCTCTCTCTCTCTATCTCTCTCTCTCTCTCTCTCTCTCTCTCTCTCTCTCTCTCTCTCTCTCTCTCTCTCTCTCTCTCTCTCTCTCTCTCTCTCTCTCTCTCTCTCTCTCTCTCTCTCTCTCTCTGAACAAATTCACGTTTGCTGGATATTCTTTGAAGGGTTTTGACTCAGTGTGGAGGAGGCCAATGGAGGTACGGAGGAAGGAAGAGAGAAGGAAAAGAGTGGAGAGAAGGAGAGAAAGAGGGAGGAAGAGAAAGATGAAAGGAAGAAGTCTATAGGAGTGAGAATGTTGCAAGGGGGAAGGAAGGAAAAGTTTGAAAGAAAAGGAGGTTTGAGGAAAAGGTGAGGGAGAGTAGGGAAGGAGAAGCGAATACACTAAGTAAAGAAAAGATGGAGGGCAAAAGGGGAGAAGTGAGGTACGAACGGAGGGAGGCAAGTTCAGAGGAGGAGGACAGGATGGAGGTGATAAGTGACAAGGAAGCGGCAGAGAGACAGTAGGAGAAGCCAAAGAAGAGGGGAAGGAGGAGGGAGGGGGGGGGCGGGAGGTGAAAGGAAGGTGGGCGCTGCGGGTGAAAGGCGGAAAAGGAGGAAAGAAATGTGGTGTGAAAAGGGATGAAAAGGGAGGCGGAAGAAAGCTTGGAATAGGAGGAGGTAGGAAAGTGTGGTGGAAGAGAAAAGCAAAAAAGTAAGGGAGAGAAGAATAGAGAGGTAAGAACAAGGTTGAAAAATGATGAATGTGTGGGGAGGAAGGGGGAGGAAATGAGAGATAGAAGGGGAGGGGAAGAATAGCAATGAAAAGAGAAGAAAAGAAGATGGGACAGAAAAAAAGACGCAAGAGAAAGATGTGATGTTCCAAGGTAGAAGGAAAGCGAAGGAGGAATGAGAGAGAAACTGTTAAGGGAGTAAGTGCGGACAGAAGGAAGGGAGAGAGAGTGGATAAAAAAGAGATGGATAAAGCAGGAGGTTGGAAGCAGTAGAGCAGATGATGGAGAAATGGAGAGAAAACAAGATGGCGGGAAGGGAGGAAAGGAGGGGGAGGGTAGATAGGTAAACAATGGAGGAATATACGTAAAGGAATGAATGGGAGGAGGAGGAGGAGGAATGGAGAGAGTGAGAGGGCAGTCAGTTTGAGAGCAAGAGGAAGGATATTGAGAGGAAGGAGACACGAGAGATAAGAGGAAGGAAAAAGAGGCTGCAGATTGGAGGAAGAGTATCAGAGAGATTAACTTTTTACGTTTTTCCCTCCTTTTCTGTTTTTTTCTTCTCATAACTTATTTCCATCTATTCACTCTTACTCTTTTCTTCCTTCTCCTTCCTCGATTCTTTCATCCTTTCTTCTTTTTTTTTTTGTTTCTCTTCTCAACCATTCCAGACACATTTTTCTCTGATTTCTCTTCTCCTCCTCCTCTTCCTCTTCCACATCCTTCTCTTCCTTCTCTCTTCTCTTCGTCTTTCCTCACATTCTTCAGCCTTTCCTTTCATCTCTCTCCCCCCTCCTCCTTCCCTCCATTCATTCTCTGTCGCCTTCTCTCTAGTTCCATATTTCTTTCAGTTTGTATTCTTTCAATCTTGCCTTTCTATATCTCTCTTCGACTTTACTTTCTTCCCTTTCTCTGCTTGCTTTCTTCTTCCTTTTCTTTTTTTTGTTCCCTTCAATTTTTCTTTCGTTTCCTATTCTCGCATCTGCTCTTCCTACTTTTTTTTTTACCCAAGTTCCCTATCATTATCTTATCCTCTTGTTGCTGTTTTTCTTGTTTCTCTTGTTCTTCTTCTTCTTCCTCCTCCTCCTCATATTGTCTCCATTCTTCCTCCTTCATCCCTTTCTCTTCCTTTCTCTTACATCATCATTTCTCTTCTTCCACATTTCACATTATCCTTCTATTTCCTTACCCTCACTTTCTTGCTTCCACCTCTCGTTCCTTCTTTCGCTCCTTCCTTCCTTCCTGCCTTCCTTCCTTCCTTCCTTCTTTCCTTCCTTCCTTCCTTCCTTTTTTCCTTCTTTCTTTCTTTCTTTCATTCTTTCCCTCCTTCCTTCCTTCCTTCCTTCCTTCCTCCTTTCTTCCTTCCTTCCTTCCTCCTCCTCCCCTTCCTCCTCCTTACCTTTCCTCCATCTCTCCCTTCCATTAGTTTCTCTACTTCCAAGTATTACAAAAAAAACATCTTGTCTTCCTTTTCCTCCATTCTCTCTCTCTCTCTCTCTCTCTCTCTCTCTCTCTCTCTCTCTCTCTCTCTCTCTCTCTCTCTCTCTCTCTCTCTCTCTCTCTCTCTCTCTCTCTCTCTCTCTCTCTCTCTCTCTCTCTCTCTCTCTCTCTCTCTCTCTCTCTATCCATATTTTTATTTGTGTATCTCTCTCTCTCTCTCTCTCTCTCTCTCTCTCTCTCTCTCTCTCTCTCTCTCTCTCTCTCTCTCTCTCTCTCTCTCTCATTACGTGGTTCCCTTTCCACCTCCACGTTCTCCTCCATCTTCGTCTCCACTTTTGCCTCCACTTTTGCCTCCTACATTTCCTTTTCCTTTAAAGTCGTAGTAGCCTTCCTACCTTCTTCTTCTCCTCCTCCTCCTTTTCCTTCTTCAACAACAGGACCTGACGGTTTGTCCCCGCGGTTATTAAAAGAGCTTAAACAACAAATACTTCAGCCACTTACTAACATATTCAACCAGTCTGTTCAACTGAACAAGGTCCCGGAAGACTGGAAGATGGCGAACGTAACACCAATTTTCAAAAAAGGAGACAAGAGCGTTGCATTAAACTACAGGCCCATACGTTTGACATCAGTGGCAGGAAAAATACTCGAAAAGATTATAATTATTAGAGACAAACTTGTTAAGTTTCTAGAAGACAACAATGTAATCTCCGACACCCAGCATGGCTTCAGAAACAAGCGCTCCTGCCTAGCGAATTTATTAGACTTCTTCCAAGGTATATATAAGAACTGGGATGCCCACATCCCCAGTGATGTTATATATCTGGACTTTCAGAAAGACTTCGACAAGGTACTGCACGAGCGACTCCTTAAGAAACTGCACTCGGCGGGCATTGGAGACAATCTGATCGCGTGGATAAGCGATTGGCTCACCGACAGAAAACAACGAGTACTACTCAACGGACAGCCTTCCGATTGGCTTCCAGTCACTAGTGGAATGCCTCAAGGGTCAGTGCTGGGACCCATTCTCTTCATCATATATATCAACGACCTTCAATCAGGACTGAAATCCACATTATCGAAATTTGCTGATGACACCAAGGTGGATTTAAAGATCCTCACAAAACCCGACTGCGAAATCATTCATTATCGAATGGTCGGAAAAATGGCAAATGTCCTTTAATGTTGACAAATGCAAAGTCATGCACATTGGGTTCTGAAATAGTAACCACACATTCATCATGAATGGGAGACCTCTGCAAGCGATGCAGGAGGAAAAGGATCTTGGAGTCACTATTAGCAGTGACCTGAAACACGCGAATCACTGTAAAAAAGCATACAACAAACCCAACACTATGCTCGGGCTCATAGCGAGGAACTTCGAGTGTAAAACGCCAGACGTGATGCTGTCCTTGTATAATTCCATGGTAAGACCGCACCTCGAGTATGCAGTACAGTTCTGGTCTCCTAATTACAGAAAGGACATTGGTTTACTGGAAAGGATTCAACGACGCGCCACGAAGATGATACCAACCTTAAGGGCTCACCCGTACGAGGAGCGACTCAAGCGACTCAATCTCCTTACATTGGAGAAAAGACGCCTACGATGGTATATGATTCAAGTCTTCAAGTATCTGAAAAAAGTCAATAACGTCGATTACTCCAAATTCTTTGAACTGCAAACCAACCTAAAAACTAGAAATAACGGTTTACCCATTCAGTCTAGTCGATGTAACACAGACATCGGAAGGAGTTTCTTTTCAAACCGAGTCATCCGTCACTGGAACAATCTTCCTTCAGAAGTAGTAAATGCGAATACTATCAACTCCTTCAAATATAGAATCGACCGTCACTTCGCTGCGTCGGGAGTAAACTGAATATTGAGGTGCTTTCATCTGCTCCTCAATATCGAGGTGCTTTCATCTGCTCCTCAATGTCGAGGTGCTTTCATCTGCTCCCCAGGCCCCAAGTGGCTGTCGAGCAGATTAAATCACCAAAGCGGGCAACCTCGTAATGAGCCAATAGGCTTTCTGTTGCCTACATATCCATGTTTCCATGTTTCTTCTCCTGTTTAATCTTCATTCTTCTTTTTTTTCGTATATTTTCTTTATCTGTCTGATTTTTCCCTTCATCGTTTCTGTTTCTAGTTTTTATTCTCTTCCTCCTCCTCCTCCATTTCTTCTTTCTCTTCTTCTTCTTCTTCTTCTTCTTCCTCCTCCTCCTCCTCCTCCTCCTCCTCTCTTAAGACAGCGTTGGTAAAGTCAGCTTAAGGAGGATTTTGGTCACGTTTGAGAGCATTGCACACTGACCCTTATTTGCCTCTCCTCCCCCCCCTCTCATCTTCCCCTTCTTTCCTCTTACATTTCTGTCCCCCCTCGCCACCCCTCTTCCTCCTCTTGATCTAACTCTCCCTCTCTTTCCCCTCCTCCTACCCTGCTTTCCTCTCTCACTTCCTCTATCTCTCTTACCTCCCTCCCGACATTCTTTCTCTCCTACCTCCCATTCCCTTCTACCTTCTTTTTCTCCCCTCCTCTCACCCTTCTTCCTTCCATTGATCCTTCCCTTCCTTCCTTTTCTTCTCCGATTCGTACCTGCTTTCCCCTCTCCTTCCCTTTCTTCCCCCACCCTTTCCCTTTTACCCCTCCCTTTCCCCTCTCTTCACCCCCTCCTTTCTCTTCTCTTTCTCTTTGCTCGCCTTCTGCTGGGCTTTCCTCCTCCTCTCCTGATTTACCTGTTGCTTTGTATGTTATGTGTATGTCTGTTTTTTGCATGTTATTTTATGTGTATCTTCTATTAAATGGTATTTTCTCTTTGATGTATGTATTTCATTTAGTTATATAATATGTGTATCTTTATTTATTTACAACGTTTTTTTTATCTATTTCATGTACGTCTTGTTATCAGTGTCATGTATAATTATCTATATGTGTCTTGTGCGTCCGTCTGATGTTTCATATGGTTCTTCGTGTATTTATCAATTAATGTATTTTTAGTTCTGAGCTAAAAGTCTTAGGAAGGTACGTTCATATTTTGAAGTTAGTATTCATGTTAAGAAATCCTTGTGGAGAAAATATGAGAACATAAATACTTACCTTCACTGTCAGAGAGGAAATTAAATGGGAGCGTTGGTAAGGAGAGAAATTAACTTCCTGTATGTATTCTTTGTCGTAAATGGAGAAGAAACGTAATGGAAAGTAAAGGGAAAGGAAATAATTAGGAGTCTGGAAAAGCGATAGAATGATAGGTTGAAGACTGGGATATTAATAGATTTAAAAAAACATGAAGACAAATAGTGACTTTTTGGTGACTGAAGAAGCGAGTAAAAGGAGGAAGACATGTGGAGATAGATTATACTAAAAAAAAGTGGAAGAGGAGGGATGATAAAAAGATAAAAATACCTTTCGACTGGAATAAATAATAAAGATTTTTGGCTGTCTTTCCTTACTACGGATACAAATAAAGACCTATAGAGACCTTGTGGAAAATATAATAATTGAGAAAGGATTAGAAGAAAGGAATATAAGACGGTGCAGCCTAAAATTAAAAGAAAGAATCCGTAAAAAAGAGATATTAAAGCTGGTTGTCTTCAGTTATTACGGAAACCGGTAGATGAAAGGAAAGAAAGAAAATGAGAGGAGATAAAAAGGTAAAAGGAAAAATGAAGTAGTGGAGATAAAAGAGGAGCAGAGGATGCCTTGGGTCGCCTCGTGCTCAGGCCGTTACAGAGGAGGCGCGGGGAGAATGCAGACGCAGAAGGAAGAGGGAAAAAAGACAGATAGAAGAGAGATTGGGAAGAAAACAAAGGTGAACAATCAGTAAAGGAAAATTATGGAAAAAAGATGATGAATGTAGTAAGAGGACAAGGAAAACAGAGGAAAAAGAAAACAAGAGGAAAAGGACTAACAGGAGAAAGAAAGTAAGAAGGGAAGGAAGTAAGAGAAATGTCAAATTAGTGGAAGAGAAAGTATAAGAAAAATAATGTAAAAGGAAAGGAAAGTAGAAGTAAGAGGAAAAGAAAAGAAAGGAACGTAAGAGGAAGATGAAGTAAGAGGAAGATGAAGTAAGAGGAAGATGAAGTAAGAGGAAGATACCAAGAGGAGAAAGTAAGAGTACAGAACGATTACCGCCTTCCCCTCAGCACACACACTTGCCTGACATAACGAGGCGCAGGAGGAAGAGGATGGAGAGGGAGGGAATTAAGAGATTAAACACCTTTTTTTTTACAACGCTGGTATTAAACACGAACATTACTTTTTCTTTCTATTTGTGTTTATATCGGAGCACTGCGTCGACGGGGAGTTTTTTTGTTTTATTTTATTTGAGATTTTAATCCGTCTCTCGACCGAGTTGACTGCCACCATCAGTTTTTCTCTTTTCCTTCTATCTAGCTTTGTTTTAGGCTTGGTAACAGTGATGGAGGAGGAGGAGGAGGAGGAGGAGGAAGAGGAGGAGGAGAATGGGGATGAGGATGAATTTTGATGGTGAATGGTGATTGTGATGGTGGTGTCAGTGTGCGTAAAGTGCCTGTAGGGATGTATGTTGAGTGAAGATGGTAATGAAAGTGTGAAATGAAGGTGATGGCGATGTTCGTTTAGATTAGATGCTGGGTGAATAGTGCAGTAGTGGTGATGATGCTGAAAGGAAGATGATGATGGCAGTCGAAGGGATGTTTACTGAAGAATGTGGTCGTGGTTTTGATAGTGAGAATGAAAACTTTATTCCCTAATTCAAACATTGGGATAGGCTATTTTACTTCCATTGCTGCACCTATAACCTTTCCCAGCATCATTTTCTTGCCAGTAACATCTTTCGCTAACTCTATTCTTCCCCAAACTTAAATGTCGGACCTATTTTCTCCATCACCACACTCCATCTCACTACTATTTTTTTAAGCTTAAGCGTTGTAATTAGATTTTACTCACCACCACAGACTCGCCTTCAACCAGCTTGATATGCGTAATCCCTCTTTTTTTTCTTTCTTTTTTTCCAGCACAGAGGGCAACTCACGGCAACAAAAAGATGTAAAAAAAAAAAAAGGCCCGCTAACTGTAGCGATGAGTATAGAGTGGCCAAAAGAGAGTTCAATTTCGGATGGAGAGGTGTCTTGATACACTCTTCTTGAAAGAAAAGGCAGGAGGAAATACAGACGAATGAAGGCAGTTCCAGAGTTTACCAGTGAAGGGGATGAAAGAATGGAGATGCTGGTTAACTCTTGCTTCAGGGGTTTGGACAGTATAGGGATGAGCATGAGTAGAAAGTCGAGTGCAGCGGGGCCTCAGGAGGGGGGAGGCATGCAGTTAGCAAGTTCAGAAGGGCAGTCAGCATAAAAATATTGATAGAAGATAGAAAGAGATGCAACATGGCGGCGGAATTAAAGAGGAAGAAGGCTGTCAGTAAGAGGAGAGCTGATTAGACGAAGAGCCTTAGACTCCACTCTGTCTAGAAGTGTTGTGTGAGTGGAGCCTCCCCACACGTGCGATGCATACTCCATACGAGGGGGGACAAGGGCCTTATATATGGAAAACATCTGTGCGGGGAAGAAGAACTGGCGAAGACGGTAGAGAACGCCCTACCTCGGAAAGGCGGATTTGGTAAGAGAGGAGATGTGAAATTTCCAGTTGAGATTTTGAGCTAATGATAGACCGAAGATATTTATTGTTGAAGAAGGTGACAACTGAGTATTGTCGAAAAATAGGGGATAAGTGTTTGGAAGATTGTGTCGAGTTGATAGGTGGAGAAATTGAGTTTTTGAGGCATTGAAGGACACAAGATTCCTTTTACCCTAATCGGAAATGATACCAAGGCCTGAGGTTAAGCGTTCTGCAGCCTCCAGTCTGGAGTCGTGTAATTCCTGTTGAGAGGGTCTTCTGTTGAAAGAAGTTGAATAATGCAGAGTGGAGTCGTCAGCGTATGTGTTGATAGGACAGCTTGTTATGAAAAGAAGATCATTGATGAATAACAGGAAGAGAGTGGGTGATAGGACAGAGCCCTGTGGTACACAACTGTTGACAGGTTTAGGGGAAGAACAGTAACCGTCTACCACAGCAGAGATAGAACGGCCGGAAAGGAAACTGGAGATAAAGGAACAGAGAGAGGGATAGAATCCGAAAGAGGGCAGTTTAGAAAGCAAAGACGTGTGCCAGACTCTATCGAAAGCTTTCGATATGTCTAGCGCAACTGAGAAAGTTTCACCGAAACGGCTAAGAGAGGATGATCAAGAGTCAGTTAAGAGAGCAAGAAGATCGCCAGTAGAGCGCCCCTTGCGGAACCCATACTGGCGATCAGATAGAAGGTCAGAAGTGGAAAGGTGCTTTTGAATCTTCCGGTTAAGGATTGATTCAAAAGCTTTAGATAGACAGGAAAGTAAAGCTTTAGGGTGGTAGTTTGAGGGATTGGAATGGTCACCCTTCTTAGGCACAGGCTTTATGAAGGCATACTTTCAGCAGGAAGGAAAGGCAGGCAACTTACTTACATGAACGTTCTCACAATATCATTTTCTCACCGTCAAAGTCACACCCATGACTAACTTGACTCCCTTCCCTTGACGAACGGTGAAATAGGCCAGTTTTTTCTCCTCCTCCTCCTCCTCCTCCTCTCCCTACATTCCATTCCCTAAACAGACAACACACACCGGCTGAATCGCCTCATCACAAAAAGCAGCATCAGACCAATCCTCTCACCCTTCCGCTTAATAGATGGGAAGGTAATCGGTTTAAGGTTCCTCGTCTTTGTCTATAAACACTCATCTCGTCTCCTTCCTTTCCTCCTTCCCTTCTTCCTTCTTCTTCCTCCCTTATATGGTGTAGGGCCACCATTTAAAATAGGTGGTTGGGTTTGCAAGGGCATTCACCCGGAAAATCTTCGCCAATAATTGAAAAAGGCTCGACTTACGAGCCATAAACCGCCCAACCGCTCATGAAGAGTGAAAACGGACGTTAAACGAAATGATGATGCTGATGATGATGAATGTTATCATCTCGCTCCCTTCTTGTTTCTCGTTCTTCCTATCTTTTTTTTTCCTTTTTTCCTTCTTTTTTTTCTCCCCCCCTTCCCTCCTTGGTTAATTTTTGTCCTCATTAATTTGCCTTTATTTCTTTCTTCCCCATGTGTGTAATTCTGCTCTTTCTGCTTTGTTGCTTTGTTTTTCTTCCTTCATTCCTTCGTTTGATTGTTCGTTCATTCGTTTGTTTCTTCCTCTTTTTTCTTCTTCGTTTTCCCTGCCCCTTCTTTTACATTTCTAACTACGTATGTCGTCCCTTTTTTTATTTCCTTCTTCCCTTCCTTCAAGTCCCTCCTTTCTTTTTTTCCTTCCTCTTTCCTCCTTTCTTCCTGCCTTCTCCATTACTTCCTTTCTCATCCCACCTTCCACTATGTGATATACAGTTATTCCTTTATCATTGTGCCAGACACTCTCTCTCTCTCTCTCTCTCTCTCTCTCTCTCTCTCTCTCTCTCTCTCTCTCTCTCTCTCTCTCTCTTCTCTCTCTCTCTCTCTCTCTCTCTCTCTCTCTCTCTCTCTCTCTCTCTCTCTCTCTCTCTCTCTCTCTCTCTCTCTCTCTCTCTCTCTCTCTTAATTTTATTTAATAATAATAATAATAATAATAATAATAATAATAATAATAATAATAATAATAATAATAATAATAATAATAATAATAATAATAATAATAAATGGTTTATTTATTTGTAGGCAGCCATAAGGCTGAAAATACACAAAAATACCATACAATGAGTAATGTGGTGAGTAATGGGGGAAGTGGGGAAGGGTGATGTGTGAGTGTTTTTTTTTTTTTTTTTTTTTTTTGTACATTGCAGCCTATTGCGCCGGTAGGCTTCTTCCCGGTGGATCCTGATGGTCGGTCCAAGGCTTCTTTCCGGTAGGTCCTGATGGTCGGCCCAGCCCGTTCTGGCGCAGGCGAGTGTTTATAGTGGCGCCATCTTGCATTGGCTCATGCTGCCCTCCCAGAGCTCATCTTTGATCCTAGAATCTAGAGTCCGGGTTGATAGGTGGTCTTCTGGACAGCATGTGGGTAGTTTTAAGCCACTCGGCGGCGGCTGAAAAATCCCAGCTTGGTGGCACCGGGCGGGGATTGAACTCGCGTCCTCCTGAACACGAGGCCGTTACTTTGTGTGTGTGTTTGTGTGTGTGTGTGTGTGTAGGAGTGGAGGGGTCATGTGATCATGGAGGTGTTAATGACCCTCACAAGTGTCGGTATCGCACTAAGTCGATACCTGTCCGTGCGAGTTTTGACCAGGACGAGAATATTGTGGTGTCTTGTGGGTCTAGTGGGGGGAAGGAGGGCGGGTGGAAGTAGATCTCTATGACGGGGGCTGTGGAGGAGGGACTTGCCAAATTTGGTTAGGTTTGTCTGGTATCGGTCCTGTAGGGTGGGCATATTCAGCTGGGTGAGTGTATGCTCGTAGTTGGTGTAAGAATTGCCTAGAATCTGTCTGCATGCACGCCTTTGCACTCTCTCTAACTGGCGTTGCTGGGTCTTAGTGATGGAGGAAGCCCAAGCAGGAGAGGCGTAGAGGAGTCTGGGAAGGATGAAGGTGGTGTACAGGTCCTTGAGCGACCTTTGGGGGGCTCCCAGTGCCTTCATGCGCCTCAGCATGAAAAGTTTGTAGGAAGCCGCCCTGATGATGGTGGTGACGTGCTTGCCCCAGCTCAGCTTGCTGTCCAGGGTGACTCCAAGTAGTTTGGTGGATTCAACCACCTGCAGTTGGTGAGGGCCAACCTCCAGGGCTGGCGGTGGGATGGCAGTGGTGGAGGTGTGAAAATGCATCACCACCGTCTTGTTGGTGTTGATGGTGACGTGGTTGTCTTGCGTCCAGCTCTGCAGTCGGTCCAGAATGTGTTGTAGGGGCGTGTAGTCAGGGGCTGTGTTGTTGATGGAGATGCCCACTGTAGAATCATCCACGTACTTCCAGCGATGAGGGGCGTCTAACAGTGCATTGTTGATTAGAATAAGGAAGCAAAGAGGCCCCATGCGCGTCCCTTGTGGCACCCCAGCAGAAAGGGGCTGGAGGGTGGAGGTGCAGCCCTGATGACGGACAGCTTGGTGCCGGTGCGTCAGGAAGTCCGCCAGCCAGGATGTCAGGTGGGAGGGCAGGCCGATGTTTATGGCCTTGGTGATGACAGTGATGTGGTCAACCAGGTCGAAGGCTTTCCGAAAGTCAATAAAGGCGAGGGCAGAGGAAGTTTTTCTGGTTTCCAGGTTTTTTAGAATGAAACCAAGGAAACTAATGAGGCAATGTGTTGTGGAGGAGGCTCTAACGTTGCCGAACTGCCTCTGATCAATTTTGTAATGAATAGTATCATATGCCCAGCTAAATACAAAGTCTTCACAAAACAGGCTCGGGATTGGAGTGATGGCAATGGGTCTTAGTTCATTAAGTGAGGTGGGGTTGGTGACTTTGGGGATGGGAGTGACGAATGAGGTTTTCCAATCTGTAGGGCATTTACTCTGAGTGAGGGAGGCATTTATGATGGAGGCAAGAGGGGTAGCAAGTTCATAGGAAAACTCCTGATAAAGCTTTATGGGTAAATCTAGGGGTCTGGTAGACCTTTTGAGTTTGAGAGATCTGAGCTTTTCGGCAACTTGAAACTCCTCCACAGAGGGAGGATTAGACGGGGAGGGTAGGTAGGCGGGGAGGGAGGCAAGGTCTAGGGGGGGAAGGCTTTGACAGATGGAGGAAAAGTGAGAGTTAATCAGTTCAGCTATCTCAAGGGGGGAGGAGGAGGAGGGGAGAAAAGGGAAAGCCGACGACGGGTTGCCCAGACCACACAAATGGCGTATCTTGGAGAACAACTTGCTGGTGTTATTGCCCTCCAGGTGTTGTAGTTCTTGGGGGTAGTACTCCTTCTTCGCCACTGCGATTTCCCTGATGACTGTGTTGCGAAGGGCCCTGTATCTTGCTCGGTCCGTGTGGAAGGCGCGGTTCCTTTGCTGCATTAAGGCCTTAATCCTGGAGGTCATCCAAGGCAGGTCGGCTGGGTGGGTGTGTTGTGTCTTGGTGGGGAAGAAGTGGTGATACGCCTGAGTGATGGTGGCGAGGTAGTTGTTCCACTTCTCCGTGACGTCACGAACGGTAAGGACCTCGACCCAAGGATAGCCCACCAACCACTGCCCAAACTGCCTAATCTTGGAGTCAGGTGTCGGGCGGGTGGTCCTCTTGGCCGTTTCGCACCTCCGTGAGATGGTAGGGGAGGGCGTCCACAGGACTGAGGTGTGATTGCTTCGGCCCATGGGGGGGAGGGGCTGAGGGGGGGAGTACCAGTCCGTCAGGTCAGTGAGGATAAGGTCCAGCGTGTTCCTTTCGTGCGTGGGAAAATTAACAAGTTGTGTGAGGCACAGGTGGTTGGTAACGTCCGCAATGTCTAGTTCATTGACGTCCCCACACAACACGAACTTAGCGCCGGGGTACCTAATACGTGTAGCGTCCACTGTATTGATGAAATGGTTCATTAACGCAGGGCCGGAGGGAGAGCGGGTGGATGGTACACTGTACATAGAATAATGGTGTCAACCTGGCGGGGGTGGCGGGAGGGGGTGGCTTTGATCCACATTGCCTCCACCTCATCGGGAACGTCCACATCGAGCACTGAGGGGTTGAAGGTGTTTCGGCACCACACTAGTACTCCACCGCCTTTCCTGCCCTCTCTGAGGCGGGAAAACACACTGAAAACATACATATATATTTACAAAGACCTAAAGGTGCACTGCCGTGTGCTGCCTATTCAAAGGGCATAGTCTATATGAGAGAAAAAATATCTAAAGATAAAAACATACATTATATACATATATAACCACACTGCACTGTCATATATATACACTGCACTGTCATTTAAAGTGTCATTGGGGTAGGAAGTGTGCTTCTCCAGTGGTGGGCCGCCAGCTTTACTTCTTGTGTCTGCATTCCACGGACGTGAGGGACGGTGGCCGTGAACACATTCCACATCCGGGAGACTCTACTCACAAAGGTGCATTGGTGCTGGCTGGTGCGGGAGCGTGGCACCTCCACTGCGTCACCACGGGATAGCACCGTTGTCGTGTCCCGCGTGGTGACTTTCGGAGGTTGACGTAGTCCCGCCAGGTGTGGCACGTCCTGCACCTGTGCTTTGTGGAGAACAACATGCGCTGCGACGTCTCTGCGGTATTCCAGTAAATCGACGGAGCTGGGAGTCTCCGTCTGGGCTTGGGGTCTGCAGCATCAACCAGTCGCAGCGCCCGTCGCTGGATGCTGTCGAGTCTCCCGCTGTGCGAGGCAGCACACGACACCTAAGAGAGGGCAGCGTACTCTAGGTAAGGCCGTATCTGGGCCTTGTAGAGCAGGAGCCTCCCTTTTCTGTCGAGGAAGCTGGCCACCCTTCGCAGGCAGGAGACTCTATGGGAGGCCTTTTGGGCACTGTGTTTGACGTGGCTATCAAACCGTAGCCCTCGATCCACTTCCACTCCCAGAATCTTGACGGATTCCTGGAGTGGGAGGGGGATGCCGCTAAAGCATAGCCTCCCCTCCACTGCTGGCCCGTCAGTGGGGGATCGAGAGACCACCATTGCCTGGGTCTTTTCTGGGGGAAAGGTCACCTGCCAGCGGGCACCCCACTCCTGTAGCACCTTCAGCTGCTGATTGATCTCATCAGCAGCTCGCCCATTGTCTTGTCGGGGGTAGGTGCAGGAGAGAGTGCAATCATCAGCGTAAGCTGAGATTTCCGGCAGCCGCTGGAGAAGGTCGTCCATGTAAATATTCCACAAGACTGGCCCCAGCACTGAACCCTGTGGCACTGATGCCTCCACTTGCAAGGACTCGGACGCCTGCCCGTTAATGACGACCTGGAGCGTCCTTCCTTGCAGGTAGTCTCCCAGGAGCTGAAGGAGGTCTCCTTGGATGCCCTTAGCGCGGAGCTTCTCGAGGAGGCCACCGTGCCAAACTATGTCGAAAGCACCCGCTATGTCCAGGGCCACCACGACAGTGTCCAGGCCGTCGTCAAGGGCGTCCTGCCAGCTCTTGGTGAGAGGCATGAGCAGATCAGAGGTGGATCGGCCAGGTCTGAACCCAAACTGTTGGTCCGAGAGGAGGTAACTGTCCTTGAGATGGCGACAGACTACGTCTGCCACAACCCTCTCGAACACTTTCCCCACTTCAGAGAGCAGGGAAATGGGCAGGTAATTTTTGGGTCAGACCTGGAGCTCCTCTTGTGGAAGGGAACCACTCGAGCCTCTTTCCACTTTGATGGCCAGATGTTTTCCCGGAGGCAGGCAGAGAAGACTGTGGTGAGAGGGGCAGCCAGCTCGTTGGCACAATGCTTCAGCAGATGCGGGCTGAGGTCATCGGGGCCAGACGCCTTCTGGGTATCCAGCCCTCGCAGCAGGCGTTCAACCAGCACCTGTGTCACCTCCACCTTGGTGACGGTCTCCTCACATTGCTATACCAAACGAGGCGGTGATTGTCCCGGGTCGTCCACCCTCATCTTCCCGGTGAAGAGGCTGGCCATCAGCTGGGCTTTTTCCTTGCTGCTGGTGGCCACCGTCCCGTCTAGCCTTGTGAGAGGAGGAATCGTGTCTTGGCGGGTGATCCCTTGCTTTTCCTTGACAAGGGACCACCAAGTCTTCTTTCCTACCCCTGCTCTACACTGCTTGCGCCTCATGTCCCCCTCCCACTTCCGCATGGCCCACTTGCTGGTCACCACCATCCTCCTGCAGGCCGCCCAGCACAGGACCTTGTTGCGCCGAGTCGGGTTCCTTTTGTAGCGGAGCCACGCTGAGTGCGTCGCGTCGGCAGCAACACAGCAGCGGTAACCAAGCCATGGTTGGTCCGCTGGTCTGGTGGTGAACTCTCGGTGGGGCACATGTCGTCTCTGGAGGGCCAAGAGGCAGAAAGTAAGGGCTTGTGCCATGCTCTCCGTCCCGCCTCGCAGCACAGAAGGCCACGCCATGTGGCTCAGGTCACGGCGTAAGGAGGTCCAGTCAGCCTTGTCCCACAGCCAGATCGGGCGGGCAGTGGCCTCGTCCCAAGCCACCCCCACATCCACCAGGGTAAAGACAGCATGATGGTCGGAGCTGCCTACGAGTCCCAGCTGGTGACAGCGGAGAATGTCCTCCTGGAGGTCGGAGATGACGGGGTCCAGCATCCCGCCCAGCTCATGAGTAGGGAAGGTTACGTGGTCCGTCAGGCCCTGCACCGCCAAGAGGGACTCGTAGGCGTCCTGTTCTAAGTGGTGGTTGAGGTCACCCACCAGTAGGACGTGCCTGCAGCTGTGGGCCACTAGCAGGTCGCCCAGGGCCTCGGTGAGGTACCGGAACGAGGCAGGCCCTTGTCGTGGCGGGCGGTACATAGCGCACAGCAGGAGGGCAGAGCGGTCAGCCAGCACGACCCGGAAGAACATTACCTCCATCTGGGGAGGCGTGTCCACGTCGAGGTGCTGGGCCTGTAGTCCTTCCTTGAAGCAGACAGCCACTCCGCCTCCTGCTCACTCGTGTCGGTCCCTCCTGGCCCAGTGAATGTAGCCACGCATCTTGCCAAACGTGGGCTCCACATCACTGTTCAGCTAGATCTCCGTCACCACAACTATGTCGCAGGACACAGTTGTGGGTCAGGTCTCCGATGTTCGTTCGGAGACCACGTACATTGGCGGAGATGACCTTTAGTTGACGGCGGGGGGGGGGGTTGTGGCTGTACCATGATGGTGGGGGTAGCGGTCCGGCGTGCTGGTGTATAGGAGGGCTCGTCTGGGGATGTCAGGGGAGAGGGGGGTTCCACTGCCTGTCCGGGATGTGACTCCCGGTCCCCGGCTGTGGAAGAAGTGGGCGGGTCTGTGGTAGAGGCTGAGGCTGTGGTGGTGCTGACGGGAGGCTAGTGGCTGGAAGCCTTCCCTCCGCTAGGATTCGTCGGAGGAGACGTTCCTGTCTCAGGTCGGAGGTCCTTGTGTAGCAAGACACAGCAGTGTGTCCCCTACGAGTGCAGTACTCGCACGTCTTCACCCTGGTTGATGGCTGCTGTGGGTTGTGAGTGTCTCCGTGGCTGGCCGGCTTCCTCCTGGTTGTTCGTGTGGTGTCTGGCCTCGGTCACTTCTTGTGTTTCCACTTTTTTTGTTTTTTTTTCTTCTTTTTCTTGATCCTTCCGGTAGTGGTGGGTGATGTATCGGCGGTGGCGGGGGTTGGGCTGATAGAGGTAGTTGTAGTGGCGGCGGCGGTTTCAGTGGTTGTGGTAGTGGTCTCTCTCTCTCTCTCTCTCTCTCTCTCTCTCTCTCTCTCTCATATTTCGTGTTTTTATCTTACATTTTTCTTTATCGTCTCTTTCCTTCAGTCCATCCATGGTTTCCTTTCCCTCTCATTTTTCATTAGTTTTTTTTCTTTTCGTTATACTTTTCTATTTCCTTCCATTAATTTCTTCCTTCATTAATATTTTTGCCGTCCTTCCTAGCTTTCTTTTATATTATTTTCTTTATCATTCTACCATTTCCTTCGTCTTCTGTCTATCCTTGCTTCCCTTCCTTTTCCTCCTTTCACCTTTTGTCCCTCCCTTCGTTCCATGTCTCTAACCATTCCACATCATCATTTCCCTCTATCTCTTATTCAGCTCATTTCTGTCCTTTACATCCCAACTTTCTCCTCCTTCATTCACTTTCTGCTATCGATTTTTTTTCCAATCCATCTGCCCTTTCCATCCCATCTCTCCCTTCACTATCTTTCATTCTTGCTCTCTTCAGCCGCCATATCCATTCACTTCACTCATGTTCCACTTTTTATGATCATGTCCACTAAAAACACTACTGCCCTTCATTCTTTTCTTCATTTTTCCTTCCTTCTCTTTCCCTCTTTTCCTTTCTTTGGCTGAGTCAATCCACGCGTAGAGATGAAAGTAAGAAAAAAAAATAAAACAAAGAGCATAGATAGATTGTAAGGAAAATAGGATGAAGAAAATAAGGGGACGATAAGATTAAGAAAAAGAACAGGAGGAAATGAAGGAGGGAATAAATAGGTGAGGTAAAAGATAAGAGGAGGACAAGAAGATAAACAAAAAAGAATATGAGGGAATAAAAGAGGAATGAAGAAAGAAGTTGAGGTCTTGTGTGTGGGCGTGACAAGGGCGTGGGGAGCCAGGCTGTTGTGCTGCTCCCCCTTGGTGCTGGTCAGGGGCGTGGCGGGGCCTGACAGACAGACGTGAAGCTCTTGAGGTAAAGGTTTTGCCCACTACTTCTTCGTCTCAAAGTGTGACCTCGCCTCGTCTTACTCCTGGACTTCGGGTTCTGTTTCTTTTCTTCTTTTCTTGTCTTTTCCTTTGGTTCTTTCGCTCTCTGGTTCATGGCTTTCTTTGTCTGTTTTTCTTTTCTTCGTTTTGTTTCTTTTCTTAATTTAATATTCTTATTTCCTGTTTTTTTTTCTTTGGTTTTTAACTTCTCTCCTTTTTATTTTCAATATCTTCCTTTTTTGGTTTTCTTTATCTTTTTTCATTTTTTTTCTCTTTTGTCTGTCTTCATTTTCTCTCCTCTAGTTTTCTTATTTAACTCATTCTTATTCATTTTACTCCCGATCTTACTAGTACTCTTTCTCCTCCTCCTCCTCTTCCTCCTCCTCCTCCTCCTCCTCCTCCTCCTCCTCTATCTCCTTATTCCTCTTGTTGTCTTCCCTGATTATTCCAGGACATCTTTTACATTTTCCTAATCCCCCTTTTTTGTCCTTTACTCTCCTTCACATCTTCTCCCTTCTCTTTTCCCTTCTTTTCCTTCTCATAATCCAACAATTCCCTCCTCCTCCTCCTCTTCCTTTCAACCACTGTTTTATAACGTGCTCGTGGGTCGTGTCTAATACCCTGATAGGCAATCAAACCCCTTATCTCAACCCCATTAGGTTGTAACGCTATCCCCTAAATCACCCTGAGCAGCTCCTCATTTTCCCCTCCTCCCCCTTTCCTCCTTTCCCCCCATTTGTCTGACAGCGTCCCTGGAAGGCCCATCAGGTAAAGCCGCCTCCCCACGCTACCTTGATCCCCCGATCTGTTCTCCACACTATCTCCTTACTGATCTCCACTTATCTCCCGGACACTAAGTACCCAGCATCCTCCTCTTCCACTTTCTAATCCTCAACTACTCCACCACTTATTTTTATCTCCTCCACCACCTCCACTAACCACCTTTCTCGTATTTCTCTCCTTTTCCTTACTTCCACTTTTCTTTCTTCATCAGTTTCCTTCAACCAATATCCCTCTCCCACACTACCTTTCTCCACTCGCTGCCACTACAACCAGTCAGCCTCCTCCCTCTCCTCCTTGCCAACACAGTCCAATTACACCTTTGTCCCTTCTGAGTTTGCTTCAATATGATACGAACCTCTTACCGGTTAATCTCCTTGAACTTCAACCCTACCAATTTCCTCCTCCTCCTCCTCTTACTCCTCCTCCTCCCTCCGCTCCCCCACATTGTTACTGCGGAATAATCTACAAGACCCAAATTATTATCTGACTCTGCCATTTAACGTGTGTGTGTGTGTGTGTGTGTGTGTGTGTGTGTGTGTGTGTGTGTGTGTGTGTGTGTGTGTGTGTGTGTGTGAGAGAGAGAGAGAGAGAGAGAGAGAGAGAGAGAGAGAGAGAGAGAGAGAGAGAGAGAGAGAGAGAGAGAGAGAGAGAGAGAGAATGAATCGCTGCAGTCAATACAACGCTGATTGTTATATAAAACGCAAACACACACACATTGCCCTATTAACGTCACTCCATCCGTCTCTCGAGGAGCAGGTGTATGTTTGATTAGACAGGCAGGTATGTGAGCAGGAAGACGGACAGGCAGGAAGGTAGACGAGAAACAGATGTGTATACACAGGTAGACAGGCACGAACAAGGACAAAATAGACAAGAAAGAGAAAAAGAAAGAAAATAAAGACAAAGAAAGAAGTGAGACAGATAATAGATGAGTTATTAGACAGACAGGTACACAGGCATGAACACGAACAAGATCGAAAAGAAAGAGATGAAAAAAGAAAGACAAAAATAAGATACACAGTAAATATATGAATAATTTTGATAATAAATATTGGCGAAAAGGGGAGATGCGGTGCACAAACAATATATGAATATCGTAAAATATATTGAGATGGAATGTGAGCAAATCAGAAACTCGTGCAAGCAGAAATATTAAATAAGTCGCTAGGTTCACACACTCGCATAGGTAAATGAGTATTTTAACAGAGCTTCGGCGAAATGGACAGAATTAAATAGCGTATATTCCAAAGAAACGTATGGCCTTCCACGTTGGCTGTCATTTATTTACTCTATACTTTATTGGATCATATAAAAAATAGGCCGAGGGAGCAGGACACATCTTCCAGCACCCACCCGCTGCTGAGGGTCCGAGGCGTGGGTGGAAGTAATGGGTGGGAAAAACGATATGAAGGTTAACTTACATAAAGTCAGATAGGTTGAGGAATTGATGGGCGGAGGGGAAATGAAGAGAAAAGTCAGTAAATCTAGACTCATGAGGATACTTAAAGATATACACACATCATGAAAGATAAACTCTGAAGAGTATAACGTAAAGTCACTTGAATCATTTATGACTAAAGAAAAAAAAAGGAAAAGTTTTTCGCTAGAAGAGGAAAACGTATGAGTAAAAAGTAAAAGTAAATAAGTAAAAATAGAGTAAAAATTTTAAAAAAGGAAAATTGGAAAAAAAAAATAATGGAAAAGACTTTTACTGTAAATAGAAACAAAAAAAAAGCTCTAAAAGGAGAAATGAAGATGAAGACTACAAAAGTAAAAACAAAAGAGGAGAAAAGCAAGAAAATTGTCACCAAAAAGAAAAGAATAAGTAAAAAAAATAAAGGTAGAAAATGTCACAAACAAGAAAAAATAAAAATAAAAGAAGCCAACCAGCCCGAGGTGGCCTTTGTCCCACGATCCTGCAGCAAAGAAAGGAATTTGTGTTGCTCTATTGAGTTAGTGGCCGACCCCCCCCCCCTCTTCCTCTTCCCCTCATGCCCTTTTCCCCTAATAACTCTCCCCGAACATCCTCTCTCCCCATTCTCTCCCTTCTACCCACGCAACTTTTTCCTTTCTCTTCCTCGCCACTCTCCCCCTGGTCTCAAAATTCTGTCTCCCAAGTTTGAGCACCTTCGTTGACTTTCTTTAACTTTCTCAGTCCAGTATCTTCCCTCCTCCTCATCCTCTTGCTTTTTCCCTCTTCTCTCCTCACCACCACACTCATATCCCTCTTGTTCTTGCTTCCCCTGCTTTTTCCTCCCCTCACTCCACATTACCTCTCCTCTCTCCATCCTCTCTTTCACACTCCTCCTACTCCCCTTCTCCCCTCGTCACCCATCCCCACTTACTCCTTTTCATGGCTTTCCTTTCCCCGCCTTACAAAGCAAGCAACATGGAAGGACTAGGCTAAATCTGAGCTCCTTTTTTCTCCTCTCTTCTCACCTTCTTTCTTCTCTTTTCCCCACCTTCTTTCCTCTGATCTCTCCTCGCTTTGTCTCCTTCCAACCAACACACAGGAAAAGTAGGAATAAGAAAGGAATGGGTGAAGTCAGAGCTCCTTTTCTCTCCTCTCGTCTCACCTTCCTGTCGCCTCTTCATCTCCTCACCACCTCTCCTTATTCCCCTTCCTCACCCAAGAACAGGAATTATTAGTTGAACTCTCGCTCGTACACACGAACAAATAGGTGAACTCAGCGCCACCTTCCCCTCCTCCCTCTCACCTTCTTGTCCCCGAGCTGCCTGACGCCGCAGGTGAGGTTGGCCGGGATGCCCACAGGTGTGGTGACCTCGACGGACGTGGGCAGGAAGTAAGGACAGGTGGGACACAGCTGATCTGCCTCCAGGGTTCTGTGGGCGGCACCTGCGGAGGGAGAGGGGGTGGTTAGCTTGGTATAAGAGGCAGCGGTGTGAGGGTTGGAGAAAGAAGGGGGGAGAGGAGGAGGAAGGGGTGGGAGGACGGGGGTTGCTTAGTGTAAGAAGCAGTGGTGTGAAGATTGGAGGGAAGAGGGGAAGGAAGGGAGGAGTAGAGAGGGGAAAGGGGGGGGAGGGGGATAGCTTGGCCTAGTAAGCAGCGGTGTGAGAGGGCAGGATGAGGGATGGATGGAGGACATAAATTGGAGGATAGGGATTTTTTTTTTTTTACAACAAAGGAGGCAGCTCAAGGGCACACAAAAAGGAAACAATAATAAATAAAAAAAGCCCGCTACTCGCTGCTCCTAAAAAAGAATCATAAGAGGTGGCCGAAAGAGAGGTCAATCTCGGGAGGATAGGTGTCCTGACACCCTTCTCTTGAAAGAGTTCAAGTCGTAGGCAGTAGGAAATACAGATGAAGGAAGATTGTTCCAGAGTTTACCAGCGTGAGGGATGAAAGAGTGAAGATGCTGGTTAACTCTTGGGGTTTGGACAGTACAGGGATGAGCAGGAGTAGAAAGTCGTGTGCAGCGGGGCCGCGGGAGGGGGGGAGGCATGCAGTTAGCAAGTTCAGAAGAGCAGTCAGCGTGGAAATATCGACAGAAGATAGAGAGGCAACATCGCGACGGAATTTAAGAGGTAGAAGACTATCAGTAGGAGGAGGAGAGCTGATGAGACGAAGAGCCTTAGACTCCACTCTGTCCAGAAGAGCTGTGTGAGTGGAGCCTCCCCACACGTGAGATGCATACTCCATACGAGGGCGGACAAGGCCCCTGTATATGGATAGCAACTGCGCGGGGGAGAAGAACTGGCGGAGACGATACAGAACGCCCAACCTCGAGGAAGCTGATTTAGCGAGAGAGGAGATGTGAAGTTTCCAGTTGAGATTTTGAGTTAAGGAGAGACCGAGGATGTTTAGAGTTGAAGATGGTGATAGCTGAGTGTTGTCGAAGAATAGGGGATAGGTGTTTGGAAGATTGTGTTGAGTTGATAGGTGGAGAAATTGAGTTTTTGAGGCATTGAAGGACACAAGGTTCCTTCTGCCCCAATCGGAAATGATAGCAAGGTCTGAGGTTAAGCGTTCTGCAGCCTCCAGTCTGGAGTCGTGTACTTCCTGTTGAGAGGGTCTTCTATTGAAAGAAGTTGAATAATGCAGAGTGGAGTCGTCGGCGTATGAGTGGACAGGACAGTTTGTTATGGGAAGAAGATCATTGATGAATAACAGGAAGAGAGTGGGTGATAGGACAGAGCCCTGTGGAACACCACTGTTGATAGGTTTAGGGGAAGAACAGTGACCGTCTACCACCGCAGAGATAGAACGACCGGAAAGGAAACTGGAGAGAGGGATAGAATCAGAAAGAGGGCAGTTTAGAAAGCAAAGACTTGTGCCAGACTCTATCGAAGGCTTTCGATATGTCTAGCGCAACTGAGAAAGTTTCACCAAAACGACTAAGAGAGGATGACCAAGAGTCAGTTAAGAGAGGAAGAAGATCGCCAGTAGAACGCCCCTTGCGGAGCCCATACTGGCGATCAGATAGAAGGCTAGAAGTGGAAAGGTGCTTTTGAATCTTCTGGTTAAGGATTGATTCAAAAGCTTTAAATAGACAGGAAAGTAAAGCTTTAGGGCGGTAGTTTGAGGGATTGGAACGGTCACCCTTCTTAGGCACAGGCTGTACAAAGGCATACTTCCAGCAGGAAGGAAAGGTAGATGTTGATAGGCAGAGACGAAAGAGTTTGACCAGGCAGGGTGTCAGCACGGAAGCACAGTTTTAAAGGACAATAGGAGGCCCTCCATCAGGTCCATAAGCCTTCTGAGAGTTGAGGCCAGAGAGGGCATAGAAAACATCATTTTGATGAATCTTAATAACAGGCATAAAGGAGTCAGAGGGGGGATGAGTAGGAGGAATATGCCCAAAATCGTCCAAGGTGGAGTTCTTACAGAAATTTTGAGCGAAGAGTTCAGCCTTAGAGACAGATGAGACGGCATTGCTGCCGTCAGGGTTAAGGAGAGGAGGCAAAGAGGAAGAAGTGAAATTGGAGGAGATATTTTTGGCTAGATGCCAGAAGTCACGGGAAGAATTAGAAGAAGCAAGGTGTTGACATTTTCTATTGTTAAAAAAAGTTTTGGTAAATCGGAGAATAGATTTGGCACGATTCCGGGCTGAAATGTAAAGGTCATCGTTAGCGGGAGTTCGAAGGGAGGTAGAAAACTGGGTTGTGTGACATCTGTGAGGGGGTTAAACAGATAGAGGGGAAGTTTGTAGGGGGGGAGAGTAGAGGGGAGGCTGGGTAGGGGAGAGGGTGTAAGGGAAGGGGAGTTAGTGTGGACGAGCTGGCAGCCAGGTAAAGCAACTCACCTGGGCTTCATACATATTTCTGTCGCAACAAACCGCGTCTCCCTTAATCACTATATACGTCTGGCAATGACCAGTGATGTTGGACTGGTTGGTAATAGTGGACTGGTTGGTAATGGTAGACTGGGTCACTGATAGACAAGTGTGCAGGGCTGGATGGATGGACAGGTGTGTGGCTGAGTGGATGGCGAGGCATGTGTACTCAAGTGGATGCGTGGATCAGAACGGTATATTGGATGGTGTAGAGCAGCGGTTCCCAAACTTTTCAGGCCACGCACCACCTCCCGGGCTGTGACCGAGTCCACGCACCCCCGCCAAGATTCGAGCAGTACTAAGGTCCCGTCGATTTCCCGAAATTTTGTCCATTTTTTACGAATTGTGTGCCCGCAAAGTTTGAGGCTCTGAGCGATGGCTATCAAAACTGAACGAAAATGTTCCTGGGGGTGGGTGAATGTGTCTGGGTAAGTTTCAAACAAAGAAGAGACAACTCCACTGAATCGTACAGCATACGTTAATTAAAAAACAATGGCAGTTAATGATATGTTTGAAATTATAATGACATATAATCCGCCATTACATTTTTTTTTCCATACGCACCATTAGTGATCAGCTCACGCACCTTCGGTTTTCCCACAAAATATGACAAAAAATCATGACTGTGGAAACAAAACGTGAAGCTTTTCGTAATTTTCATTTCTTCCATATGTCACACACACACACACACACACACACACACACACACACACACACAGAAAAAAAATCGTCTTTCGCCGCCAGATGTTTCCTCGGCTGTGAATCAACGAAATAAAAGTTAAAGGAAAATGAGGAGAAGCAGGCGAATAAGGTGAAAAAAATCATGAGAAAACTTACCGTGCTCTGGCCTTTTCACTTTTCCTCCTTCCTCCCCACCCTACCTTTTACTCATTCATTTGTATTACCCCTCTCCCTTCTTCCCTTCCTTCTTCCTTTCTTCGGCCTTTTTTTCATAACCAAATACAACTCTGAACTATTTGTTTTTCCTTTGCCCTTTCATTCGTTTTCTCCTTCTTGCACTTCCCTTTTCACGTTTCCTTCCCCTCATAACCCATCTCACCCTTGGTCCCATCAGCAGCATCCCCTTTTTTCATAATTCTTTTTCTCTCCTTCCTCCACATAACTATCTCTCCCCACTATTCTCTTTCTGTTCTCTTTATTTCCTTCTTCCCATTCTTCTGTTTCACTCTACTCTTCTTTTTACTCTATTTCATCCTTCCTATTCTTCTCTGTACCTTCCCTCCTCCACCCTTTACCCACCTCCACATCGTCCCCCCTTTTCCCTCCTCCTCTCCTTCCCTCACTCCTTTGCCATCAAGCCAGCCTCATATTAATCCTTTGAGACCTTAATGAAACATCCCCAACTCCATTACTATTATTATTATAATTTTTATTGTTATTAATATTAAGCTTTCCTCCTCCTATGTTCGTGTTTCCGTATCCACGTCTCCATTCCATGTTTTCTTTGCCCACCATCTTCCGGGGCTCCGCATATTAAGAGGGCACTGCCTCGGAATGGATGCCCGGCCGCTGTTTAATCTCCGTCTCAAGTTCTTTCATATTACATGCTCGCGTCCGTTTGGTTTAATCTACATAATGTTACACTTGCCGAGGCCCGGTGCGTCCTGTGTGCTGCTCCGGGTGAAATGGAGAGTGGGATAGATAGATAGATAGATTGATATTGATAGATAGATAGATAGATAGATAGACAGATAGATGGTGAGATAGTAATAGGTATGAGAAATAAAGACAAAGAAAAAAAATAATAGGGAAGTTACACAGAAATATTACATCTTTTAAATAAACTAACATAATGAAGAAAAAAAGGAAATAAAGATGAAATAGATGTAATTTTTTTTTAGAAAAGAAGAAAAAAAATAAAGCAAGTAGAGAGATGAAGGAAAAGAAAAGGTAGGAAATTACGGCAAAGAAGTGAATAAAAGAATGAAGAGAACGAGAGCGAACGAGAGAGCAAGATACTGACTTTCCCTCCCTCCACCTGCATCAAGGGTCCAGCCATTATTAGGCAGGTTCCCACTATCCCGTTTTGATGGTCCCGTTGACCGGGAATGACGTCATCGACGGCGACGACAGTGGGAAACTGGTCCCGCGCGCGGAGCCCCGTCGGCCCGTCCAGAGATGAATCCAAGTTAACTTTTGGGTCCGGGTCGGCGGCGGTGGTGGCCCGTCTAGTGATGTTGAATATTCCACATACCATACAAATATGAAATGGAAGTACTTAGATACAAAATAACATACACATACATTTCAATATAATAATAATTGTATTATGTACATCTAATTCGTTTGGCAATATATATTCTTTTCTTGAAAACTGGAAGTGTGGCAACAACGCACACCTGGTGTAAATAAACCCACAGGTGTGGCGGGGAGATTGGTGGTAAATATATGTATTTTTATGCTGTGGAGAACACCCGGGGGTCATTTGCGAACTATTTCAGATCCTCCAATACCAAAATTATTTTATGAACAGTGAGCGACTTCAATAGGCAGGCAGATGGTTGAAGAATCAATCAGTTGTTGTTTTTTAGTTGTTCATCAGGAGAGCAGACCTCAGAGCCTGCCTTGGACTGGGTTTTACCACAGCTCCCTTGTAGAGTGTATGTTGAGTTGTCTGAGAGTGTGGTTGTCCTGCCATTCCACATGTTATGATCTGCAGCATTTAGTAATAATTTCAAGGCTTGAAATAATTGTTGGCGTGGCCAAAACCTTCGCCTCCTCTTAGCTGGCCTGCCTTCTGACCCAGCAGCAAGTATACAAAGGCAGCAATCAAGAAGTCGCTTCCGTCCATGGGGTCAATGGTTTGTTTGTCAACAAGCGGTGTGATGGATCCCATCTTCTCAGTACCGAGCACCCACCATTTTTGAAACGTCATTTTGACGTCATTAACGTCGATGGGACCGTCAAAACGGGATAGTGGGAACCCGGCCTTACTCTTCCTGATCAAGTGCGCGTCGGCAAGTGTCTTGCGGGTAACACACACACACACACACACACACACACACACACACACACACACACACACACACACGCGCGCGCACGCACACGCGCACGCACACACACACACACACACACACACACACACACACACACACACACACACACACACACACAATATTATCTTAAGTAACTACTGCCTGCAATAATCTCTCCTTTTCTCCCTCTCTTTCTCACCACTTGTCCATTCTCTCACAATGACAAAAAATAAATATAAAGGATATTTTCAAAGCTTCTCCTGCTTTAAACCCGAGCAGATGATCGTATTCTAAACTCTCCCTTCCTAAGGATTGTCATTCACTACCACTTCAACCTACGTCAGCTTCTAAACGGTTTCTCGTCTTATTTGAATTCCACATCCTTCCCTTCGAATTCCTTTCCTCTTAACATATCTGCAGCATAATGTTACTGAAAGGGAGCACTGCTGTGTTGGGCGTAGCCTTTAACCCGTAACAGCGGTTCATGGGCAGCTCGTTGGGAGCCTGGCGTAATGATATTGTTGCAACTGATGTCGAGGGAATGGCCGAGGAGGGGAGAGCTTGGAGTATTGGCGTAAGCTTCGTTAAACCGCTTAGACAACCCACGCGTCGCTTTGTGTTGTTATGTGAGGCGCTTGTCTAACTAACTTACTCGTCCTTTATAGTTTTTACTTTTGTTACGGTAGCCTCTTTATCTCCTTCCCCACCCCTTCCCCTGTCTTCTGTTTCTATCAAATTATATTGCACTAATGTTACTACCTTCACAAGGAATCAGTTATATCTTAACTCCATCTACTTCCCTCCTGTCTCTTTGTTTTCCCTTTCTATCTCATGTCATCCCTTCATTCCCTTGGTCTAGAACTCACTTCCTGCGCCTTTTCATTCCGTTTTATCTACCTAAATGTTTTCCTTTCTCTATCTCTCTCTATGTCTATCTCTGTGCCTCCTATGTTTTATCCGCCTCCTACCTAAGCTATCTTCAATATTCTCTCTCGCTCTCTATCTGCTGTTTTTTTTAATATCTCTTCTTCCTCTTTGCCTTCCCACCAATATCCATTTATCTCTCTCTTTCCTACGAATATCCCTCGCTCTCTACCTTCACCGATCCCTTTTTCTCTCTCGCTCCTCCTTCCTTTCGCCCGCCTATGCATCTTCCTTCCTCTCCACGATTTTGCTCTCCACCTGCCTGCCTAAAAGTCCCTCCCAAACGTCTCTCCCTCCCTCTCTCCCTGACTCCCTTTTTCCTCCGCGCCTTTCCTCCAACTTCTCTTTCCAGTCCGCGCCTCCCGTTTTCCACTCAATAACATGACAGGGGGTCTTGGATATTTATGGCCGTACACTAAACCATTTGTTGGATTAGTTTTTCAATGTGTTTTTACTATTATGAATGTTTAGTTTTATTTTTGTGTCTGCGTGCTTGGTGAAGGCTGTTTTGTGACTGTTATTGGATTCTAATTAAAATATTTAGCTATTTTAATTTGTTCTTTTGTATTTTCGGATTTTTTCTTATTTTGTTTTTGTGGCTTATATTTGCGTTCACTAATCTTCTTTCTTTGTTGTTTACTTTTTGCTTTTCTGTAATTACGTCTTTTATCTTCCTTTGGTCGATGCTTTTTTTTTTTTGGCTTCCAATAAATTGTTTTTGTTAGTTTTCTCACTTTTTTTCCTTTCAATGT
This sequence comes from Eriocheir sinensis, assembly GCF_024679095.1. NCBI lineage: Eukaryota > Metazoa > Arthropoda > Malacostraca > Decapoda > Varunidae > Eriocheir > Eriocheir sinensis. The sequence goes on along the minus strand of NW_026110340.1, from coordinate 67,362 downwards.
TTTTTTTCTGAATTTCTCTGGCGGATTCTGTCTTATCATTTTTGTATCACTGTTTTCTTATTTTTTTCTTTAATATTTATCTTTTCTGCCGTAAAGTACTGGTGGATACAGTTTGTTTTCCTGTGTTTTCTCTATTTATTTTCCTTTTTGATATGTTGCGGCGAATGCAGTTTGAATTCTCTACTTTTTTATATTTTTGTTGTAACATTTTTTTTTTCCTTCTTGATCATTTCATCATTTTTTTTAATTTTTTTGATGTGGGTGACAGTGCGTACATGGTTTCTCCCCCTTTATCCTTTTATTTTCTTGTATTCTTTGTTGTTTTTCACCTTTTGCCATACTATAGCTATGGCATTGTTTTTTCTCTCTTTACCATTTTTTTTTTTGGGAGGGGGGGGGGGCGAGGGGTGTGGAGGAGGAAGGTGAAGATTCGCATGTGTTTCATCTTCATTGTATTTTTTTTTTTTTCGTATGAACTTTGTCTTCTTCCTTTTTCGTCTATAAGTATCATATCATTTCTCTGTTTGCTATTCATTATATTCTTTATTTTTAGAGCAAAGGTGTGCAAGCGTCTCCTTTTAATGTGCGTTCTCTCATTGCTTTGGCTTTTTTTATCTCTTTAAGTGCTGTATTATTTTCTTTCTGTTCAGTTTCTTTCTTATTTTCTCATTCTGCTTTCCTCACCGAGCCTTGCGAGTCAAGGTTTTAGGTTAACCAAGCCTGAAACGTTTCCTGCCGTACAAGAACCCGCCGGCAGAGAGAGAGAGAGAGAGAGAGAGAGAGAGAGAGAGAGAGAGATGGTCAGAAAAAAACGAAAAACATAAGCTTCGAATAGACTTGGACAGACAGATAGAGAGACCGACATGATGAGAGACAGACACACAGGTGGACGGGCAGACAGGTAAACGCAGGCAGAAACGGGAGAAAGAGATAAACAAACTTTCCAACAGACAGAAAGAAACAGAAGAACGGACAGGCGAACAAACAGAAAACACAGCCAAAAAGACAGTTAACAGGAGGCCTGACCGACTGATTGCTTGACTAACTAACGGAGCAGCGAACAGAGACACGAAAATGTTTTAAAACTGAGCAGAAAAAATAAAACGAATTGAAAAATACGTGAAAGGAAAGAAATGAACACTGGATGAATACCAAAGTGACACAAGCACACACACACACACACACACACACACACACACACACACACACACACACACACACACACACACACACACGGATACAAAAAGAAAGAGCAAGTGATACAGAAAACTGCATCTGGCTTTCCTCTCTTCTTCTCCTCCTCCCTCCCTTCCTTTCTTTCTTCCTCTCTCCCTTCCTTCCTTCCTCCCCGCGTCAGGAAGAAACAAATAACTCGAGGAACAAATCTTGGCGTATTTCGTAAACACCTCACACTTCCTCTTTGTTCTCTTTCCTCAGCCTCAACCCCCCCACTCTCTCTCTCTCTCTCTCTCTCTCTCTCTCTCTCTCTCTCTCTCTCTCTCTCTCTCTCTCTCTCTCTCTCTCTCTCTCTCTCTCTCTCTCTCTCTCTCTCTCTCTCTCTCTCTCTCTCTCTCTCTCTCTCTCTCTCTCTCTCTCTCTCTCTCTCTCTCTCTCTCTCTCTCTCTCTCTCTCTCTCTCTCTCTCTCTCTCTCTCTCTCTCTCTCTCTCTCTCTCTCTCTCTCTCTCTCTCTCTCTCTCTCTCTCTCTCTCTCTCTCTCTCCCTCTCACCACCTCACCTCTTTCCTAACCCTCCTTGATCTCACACCTCACTCACCCCCTCTCTCTTTCCCCTCTTTACTCCCTCCATCCCTTCCTACTCCTCCTCTCTCTCACTTTTCCTCCATTACTAAACTACCTCTCACACACCTCACCCCCTTTCCTAATTCCCTTCACTCTGTGTTTTTATCTCTTTCATTTCAGCTAAGATGGTGCCTAAGAAGTGCAGTACTTGTAACGGTAGCTTCTCAGCTCACTTTTTTACAGGGCGTTCTGCTGTCTGTCGACTGTGTCTCTCCAGGCAGCATCTCGAGACAAGACTGCAGGAGCAGGAAGAGAAGATGGAAGAAGGCCAGAATAAAATAATAGAGCCTTCTCTCACCAGGCAGCACCTCGAGACAAGACTGCAGGAGCAAGAAGAGAAGATGGAAGCAGGTCAGAATAAAATAATAAAGCTTTCTGGCACTGTTGCCTCCTTGCAGGAATTCATCCAGGCTAACGTTGCTGTGGTGCCAAACCCTTCTCCAACCGCCCCCTTGCCCTCAGCGGTACCGTCGACACCAGCGGACAACACCACGCAACGGGAAGATGCTATTGGCACCGCCCATGATGGCTTCACCGTCGTGAATGGAGGAGCCAAACCAGCCAGACAAGCGATTTATCCTGTTCATTGCTTCAACAGGTTTGCCATTCTGGAGGAGGAAGACGAGCAGGAGAGCACCTTCCTGGTGGGTGACTCCATGATTCGCCAGCAGGTCGTTGAGTTCTGCGGCAGAGTTCCTCGTCGAAGACGGAACTATTGCTATCCCAGTGCTGGGATCGACGATATAACTGCTGCTCTTGAAGAGATCTACCCCAGGCTACTAATGATTCACTGTTTGTTATTCACACAGGTACGAACGACGTCACCACGACCCGGTCTGAGGAACTCCTGGAGAAGTACCGTAGGCTCATTCAGCAGTATAAGTCTAAATCCCCTAACATTTTGATTTCAGGAGTTCTACCATGGACTTGGGCGGAGAGCAACTTTTTCAGTAAGGCCTTCAGCCTAAACAACCGCTTACAGACTCTTTGTAGGGAGCTTGACGTGGAGTTCCTCAACGCATGGGACAATTTCTATGGACAAAGTGAGCTCTTCCACAGGGATCGGGGCAGCCAGATTCGGAAGGCTCCTCAACGACGCAGTACGTGTCATCCGAGCAAAAAACGAGTCACAGCCACGTCCCTCCACCCCGCCCGTGTAAATAGACGCCATGCATCGCAACAAACCCGTAACCGTAATCCCGCAAGTACCACCACCTCTATTACCAAGCCTCTAGATAACTTAAAAATTCTTAGTTTCAATGCGCGTAGCCTAAGAAACAAATTTGATGAACTGAGATGTCTTGCTCTAACAGAAAATTTTGACATAATTGCTATAACCGAAACATTTATCGACACCACAAATATTGATTTAAGTTCCGAATACAGCATAGATGGCTACAGACTCTTCAACAAAGATCGTGTAAACCGTAGAGGCGGTGGCGTCGCCCTTTATGTCAAAAGCTATTTGCAACCCAATGACAAAACACCGGGAAACAGTAACGTTGAACATTTGTGCGTGCGAATAAACATTGCAAAAGTCAATTTAAATATATCTGTCACCTACAGACCTCCCGGGCAATCACTCGATGACGACCTTGAAATGTACAGCGTCTTAAGGCAGTCACTTAATAACAACGACTCACTGATATTAGGAGACTTTAACCTCCCCCATATCGACTGGGCGACACTGTCAGGTACAGAAGGCGAGTCACATAGAATGATCGAATTTCTAGAAGAAAATTATCTAAGCCAAATGGTTTCTGAACCAACTCGACAATATAATATACTCGACCTTGTTATAACGACCCAAGATAACCTAGTCAGTAATGTCACGGTAGGAAAACACCTCGGTTCTTGCGATCATAAATTAGTGCGCGTCGACATTAGAGCTCAATCATCAGTGACTGAAAATAAAGTAAAGGTGCCCAATTTCAAAAGAGCTAACTTCGTTGAAATCCGACAAAAACACAAAGAAATACAACTATCAGATGACGGCAACGTAGAGGAAGCCTGGCTAAGCTTTAAAAATCACTTACTCACTCAGCAGAACACATTCGTCCCCTTGTGCGAGAAGCGAATTAACACTAATAAAAGCCCACCTTGGTTTAATAGCGAAATTAAATAATCAGTCAATGAAAGAAAATTGTTTTACAGGTTAAAGAAAGAACAAAGCACACCCGAAAACATTAGACTTTATAATAATGCCAGGCAAAGCGTAGATATGAAGAAAATATTGCAGCCAACTGTAAAAATAATCCGAAATCTTTCTTCAGTTACATAAACAACAGAAAGGCGATCAAAAGTGGTATTGGAACTTTAACAAACAGCGACGGTGCACTAGTGACGGACAGCCAACACATTGTAAACCTCTTAAACAATTACTTTTCCTCGGTGTTTAATACTAACAGTCCTCCTCTCGCTACCACCAACACCAGTACTACTGTAAATCTCGAGCATGCATTGCCTAATTTTGAAATAACAACCGATGAAGTCCTTAAAGCTCTCAAATCACTTAAAGCAAATAAAAGTCCCGGACCCGACAAAGTATATCCTATACTGCTTAAAGAAACAAAGAGCGAAATACTCTCCTCCCTCACTACCGTATTCAATATGTCCTTGCGACAAGGCATCGTCCCTTCGGATTGGAAAAAGGCTTACGTGACACCGATTTTTAAGAAAGGAGACAAAAAAATACCAGGTAACTACCGACCCATTAGTCTAGCTTCAATTTTAGGTAAGCTACTGGAGAGCATAATTAGAGACAAAATTGTGAGTTACCTCGAAAGCCACGCATTAATTGGGGATTCACAACATGGCTTCCGTAACAAAAGATCCTGCCTGTCAAACCTACTGACCTTTTATAACGATCTCTTCTCAGTTTATAACGTAACCAAATCATTGGACGTAGTCTATCTTGATTTCCAGAAAGCGTTTGATAAAGTCCCACATCATAAATTACTTTATAAATTAAAACAAATAGGCATTGACGGTCAAGTAAACCAATGGATCGCGAATTGGTTGAGCAACAGACAACAAAGAGTTGTGATTGACGGATTTTAACTCAGAGTGGGCGCCGGTCACTAGTGGCGTCCCTCAGGGCTCGGTTCTTGGCCCAGTGCTCTTCATTATTTACATCAACGACGTGGATGTTGGACTCAATAATCGCATTAGTAAATTTGCAGACGACACAAAGATTGGTAACTCGGTTCTCACTGACGAAGACAGGCAAAGCCTCCAGGAGGATTTGCACAAAATTTCAGCTTGGTCGGATAAATGGGAGATGCCCTTTAACGTAGACAAGTGCCAGGTCCTTCAAGTTGGAACAAAAAATAAGTTCGATTACGAAATACGCGGCGTTAAACTCACAAGCGTTCAATGCGTTAAGGACCTGGGGATTAAAATAGCGTCAAACCTCAAATTCTCTCATCAATGCATCGATGCTGCAAATAAAGCGAACAGAATGTTGGGCTTCATTAAAAGAAACTTTTTATTCAAGAATAAAGATGTAATACTTCCGCTCTACAATAGTTTAGTCAGACCCCACTTGGAATATGCGGTACAGTTTTGGACTCCTCACCATGCAAAGGACATTGCTTAACTAGAAGGTGCTCAGCGTCGAGTAACAAAAATGATCCCTTCCATGCGCAACAAATCCTACGAAGAAAGGCTTTCCACCCTTAACATGTTCTCTCTTGAGAAACGTCGCCTCCGAGGAAAACTGATCGAATGTTTGAAAATACTTAATGGTTTCACGAATGTAGACAGAACAAAATTGTTTATGATCGATGACACTTTGCGAACGAGGAACAATGGCACAAAACTCAAATGTAGACAAGTAAATTCAGACTGCACCAAATTTTTCTTCACCAACGTTGTAGTGCGAGAATGGAATAAGCTCCCACCATCAGTGGTCCAGTGTAACACGATTGACTCCTTTAAAAACAAGCTCGACCGTCACTTCCTTGAACTTAATATTAACTAGAGTAGAAAAGCAACGTTTTGGAGCCATCTGATTAATGTAAAATCACTTAGGTTTAAGGACAGACCACCTAGTCTGGACCATGGGATCTGTGTGGTCTGATTTTCTATGTAAATCTATGTAAATCTCTCTCTCTCTGTTTTCATACATTTTTCTCCTTAATCTCTTTAGTTTCTCTTATTCATTTTCTCCTTTTTCCTTACTTTTTTATTCTTCCCACTGTGTCTTTCTCCCCGCCCCTCCTTTTTTTTCCTTCTTACTCTTGTTTATATTTTTTTCAGATTTTTCTTTCCTTGCAAAAAAAAATTATCTTTTCTTTTTCCACTACATTCACGTCTTCTTTTTTTTTCTCCTATTTTCTGCAAAGCTTCCACTTCCATTACTTGGCTTTCTCTCTTGTCTTGGCATTCTGTCCGTTTTCTGTTTTTATATATTTTATTTGTTTTCTTCTTTTTCCCTTTTTTTCTCTTTCTCTTCTTCTGTCTCCATTAGTCTTTGTCTCTTCTCTGCTTTCTCTTCTTTATAAATCGTTCCGTCCTTTTGTCTCTTCAACAGTTCGTAATTTATCTTCCAGCAGACTCTTTATCTCCTTGTTTTCTTCTCTCCTTTCTTTGCTTTTCTGTCTTCTTTCCTTTTATTTCTTCTTCTTTAAATTTGCTTACTTCCTCTGCTTTTCTACTCCTCTCTTACATTTTTTTTTCCTTTTATATAATGTTATTCCCTTTTTCTTTTTTCCTTTATTTTGGTAAGTTTCTCTTTGTTTTTCGTTCTTTTCTATGTCCTTTTCTAGTTTTCTGCTTTATCGCTTTGCTTTTTCTCATTTACTCCATTTTTTTTCCATATCTCCTTGCCGTCATATCTTTTCCACCTATCCTTTCCTATTTTCCTTCTCACATTTTCTTTCATCCTGCTCCACTACTCATCACCCCTCCCATCTTTTCCTTTACATTCTCCTTCCCTATATTTTGTTCTGTTTTCAGTTTCATTTTTTAATCCTCTCCTACATCCTGCCTGCTCCCTTTCCCTCTCCTCTCTATTTTCCCTTTCTTCTCTCTCTATAATTCCTTTTAACTTTCCCTCTCTCTCCTCTCCTCCTCTTCCTCTTTTTCTCCATATATATCTTTCCCTCCCCGTCTTCTTCTCCCTCACACTCCATCCCCTTACTTTCTCCCTCCCCATCATCCACTCTTTCTATCTCCACCTCTCCCCTTCCTCCCTCCTGCTCTCTCCCCCTTCCCATTTTCAACACACTCTCCCTCCATTCCTCCCCCTCCCTCCCCCTCTCTCTTATTACTCGCACACTCCATCCTATTCCTTCTCTTACTCTCCCTCAGCATCTTTTACTCTTTCTTCTTTCGCATCACTCCCTTCCTTCTCCTTTTGCTCTCTCTTCCTCCATATCTTCAACACTTCCTGCCTCACCCTTTCCACCTCTCCCTTTCCACCTCTGCCCTTCTCCTCCCTTCCTCTTCCCGCCTCTCCCTCTCAGTTTTTTCCGCATCTTATACTCTTTCTACTTCCGCATCACTCTTTCTCCTCCTCCTTGCACTTTCTTCGTCTTCAACACTTTCTGCCTCACCCTCTTTTGCTCTCTCCTCCTCTCATTTCCTCCCTTCCCCTTCTTCCTCCCTCCCCCTTCTTCCTCCCTCCCCCTCAACCCACACCACCATCTCCCTGCATGAATGGCTAGGCAAGAGGATGATATTTCGGATTCAGTGCAGGCCGCGGCCCGAGCCAGACGCCAAGTGCTGGAAGTTGACGTTTGGGCCGCTATTACTGTTGCCTCTCTGCAGATCAAGGCTTTGGAAGAGAAAAATATACGTGTGTGATCTTTTGCATATGGAATACCTACCTCTCCCCCACCCACTGACCGAAAGAAGAAAGACTGAAATGTGTATATGTGTCCGTTTATGTTATCTCTTCCTCCATCTCTTCCACCATTCATTCTACTCCGCTTTCTTTTTTTTCTTTTCCTTTCCCTCATTTCTCCTCTCTTTGGTCTTATATCTTCTAGTACCTGCCCCCTTCCTACACCCTGAAAGAAGGAGAACAAAGAGAAAGTATAGATTGGTGAATGTCTGTGTATGGGGTGACCGTCCCAGCCACCACCCGAAAAATAGAAGGAAAAAAGTTGGAAAATAATAAGACAAGTGAAGTTTGTAAAGTGTTTGAGGATGACATGTGCCACCTTTACGTGACAGTCTTTGCCTCCCTTCAAACAGAATTCTGAAAACTGGGAAGTGTTGGAGAGCAAAGAAGACAAGGAGAAATATAAGAGAAAAGCATGTAACGTGAAATGTATTAGGAAAGAGAGGACTGAGAGGAAAAAAAAATATATATATATATATATATATATATATATATATATATATATATATATATATATATATATATATATATATATATATATATATATATATAGTAAAGGGCAAATAAGAGAGCACAAGACGAAGGGAGGGTAGAGGAGAGGGGAAGGGAAATTGACTATGAATAAAGGGAGACGAGGAAGGGTTAGGGAAGGGTCAAGAAGAAGGAGGAAGGGAAGGGGGGGACTACTGTGGCGTCAGCTAGAAGAGAGGGAAGACGGATGGGGCGATGGGGAGTACATGAACATCAGGCGACTGTGATTTGTTGTGATGGGGAGACGGGAAGGGGAGGGGGATTGGGAGGGAAGTGGGGATGGGTTTAAAATAGGGGGACGAGGTGTGGGTGGGAGTAGGGTAATGATGGGAGGGGAGGGTCGATAGCAGAAAGGGGAGGGAGGGAGTGTGGGGGGGTTGAGAGGAGAAGGAGGAAGAGGGGTGAAGGGGGGAGAAGGTCAGTGGAGTGGAGTGAATGCAGACAATGGAATAGAGGGAAATAAATGGAGAATTGGGAGAGGAAGGAAGGGAGGGGGTGATAGAAGAGGGGAAAGAGAAGGGGAGAGTAAAGGGGAGTTAAGAACATATGAACATAAGAACGTAAGGAGTCTGCAAGAGGCCGGTTGGCCTATACAAGGCAGCTCCTGTACACTCAACCCCACCTTACCTCACCATCCATGGTTTTATCTAACCTCTTCTTGAATGTATCTATGGTACTGGCACCCACAACATGGCTCCCAAGCCTGTTCCATTCGTCTACCACTCTATTAGTGAACCAATTCTTGCCTATGTCTTTGTTGAATCTGAATTTGTCCAACTTAAAACCATTGCCACTCGTCCTACCTAGCTCTTTTACTATCAAAATCTTATTGACATCCCCTTTATTAAAGCCCTTCATCCATTTATAGACTTCGATCAAGTCTCCTCGCAACCTTCGCCTTTCTAGAGAGTTTAGATTTAAATGCTTCAGCCTGTCTTCATAAGGCAGGTTTCTCACCCCCTGAATCATCTTTGTCATCCTCCTCTGTACAGATTCTAACATCTTTATATCCATTCTATAGTAGGGGGACCAGAACTGAACTGCATAATCGAGATGAGGTCTAACTAGTGCTAAGTAAAGTTTGAGGATGACTTCAGTGCTCCTATTGCTTACGCTCCTTGAGATGAAACCCAGTACTCTGTTGGCCCGATTTTTAGCCTGAATGCATTGAGCCCTAGGACGGAGGTCAGCGTTCACTAGGACTCCTAAGTCTCTCTCACGCCCAAACCTGCTTAGAGGAGTGTCATTTAAGGAGTAATTGTGTGAGGGGTTATTCCTACCTACACTCAAAATGCTACACTTCCCGACACTGAATTCCATCTGCCACTTCCCCGCCCAATCATATAGTCTGTCAAGCTCATCCTGGAGAACGCCAGCGTCCCTGTCTGATTGGATTACTCTACCAATCTTGGTGTCATATGCGAACTTACTGACATCACTCTAATTCCTGTGTCCAAGTCATTGATGTAAATAATAAAAAGCAGAGGACCCAGCACCAACCCTTGTGGGACTCCACTCGTAATACTGCCCCATTCAATTTTTTTACCATTGATATGCACTCTCTGCTTCCTACCACTAAGCAACGCCCTGATCCAGTTCAAAACTCCCATCTACGCCGTGAGCCTGTAATTTTAGTAATAGCCGGTGGTGAGGGACTTTGTCGAACGCTTTACTGAAATCTAGATATAATATGTCAGTTTTCATCTCGGTCACCCGCCTCGATTACTTTAGTGTAGAAGGACAACAGGTTAGTTAAGAGAGAGAATCCGAGAGATACGAGAGAAGGGGAGAGAGAGAGAGAAAAAGGATCATGGAGCAAAGTTTAGGGGAGAGAGGGAGATGTAGTAGGAAGGAAGGGAAAGGGAAGGAGAGGAGAGAGAGACAGTGAGAGGCGTGAAGGTAGAGAAGGGAGGGAGGGAGAGAAAAGGGTCATGGGGGAGAGTCAGGGAGAAAGAGAGCGAAGCAATGGGGAAGGGGAAAAGTGACAGAGGGAGAGGGGGAGATGTGGAGGGAAGGGGAGGGAAGAGGGGAGAGAGAAAGGGGGAAGTGTGGTAAGGGGGTAAGGCGAGGGAGATAGGGAGGTGTGGCACGGGGAAGTTTTGAGTAAGGGAAAAGGGGACAGGGGGAGAGGCATGCGAGGTGTGGTATGGGGAATGGTCAGGGAGGACAAGGTGAGGAGGGAGGGGGGGGAGCTCTCTCTGAATTGTGAAATACGGTTATGGCATTACAAGCGTGAGAGTAGAAGCGCCGATAACGGTGAAGTGTGTGTGTGTGTGTGTGTGTGTGTGTGTGTGTGTGTGTGTGTGTGTGTGTGTGTGTGTGTCATTCATAAGAACATAAGAACATAAGAACGTAAGGTGTCTGCAAGAGGCCGGTTGACCTATACAAGGCAGCTCCTGTACACTCAACCCCACCTTACCTCAACATCCATGGCCTTATCTAACCTCCTCTTGAATGTATCTACGGTATTGGCACCCACAACATGGCTCCCAAGCCTGTTCCATTCGTCCACCACTCTATTGGTGAACCAATTCTTGCCTATGTCTTTGTTGAATCTGAATTTGTCTAACTTAAAACCATTGCCACTCGTCCTACCTGGCTCTTTTACTCTCAAAATTTTATTGACATCCCCTTTATTAAAGCCCTTCATCCATTTATAGACTTCGATCAAGTCTCCTAGCAACCTTCGCCTTTCTAGAGAGTGTAGATTTAAATGCTTCAGCCTGTCTTCATAAGGCAAGTTTCTCACCCCCTGAATCATCATTGTCATCATCCTCTGTACAGATTCTAGCATCTTTATATCCTTTTTATAGTAGGGAGACCAGAACTGAACTGCATAATCGAGATGAAGTCTAACTAGTGCTAAGTAAAGTTTGAGGATGACTTCAGCGCTCCTATTACTTACGCTCCATGAGATGAAACCCAGTACTCTGTTGGCCCGATTTTTAGCCTGAATGCATTGAACCCTAGAACGGAGGTCAGCGCTCACTAGGACTCCTAAGTCTCTCTCACGCCCAGACCTGCTTAGAGGAGTGTCATTTAAGGAGTAACTGTGTGAGGGATTACTCCTACCTACACTCAAAATGATACACTTCCCAACATTGAATTCCATTTGCCACTTCCCCGCCCAATCATATAGTCTGTCAAGCTCATCCTGGAGAACGATAGCGTCCCTGTGTGACTGGATTACTCTACCGATCTTGGTATCATCTGCGAACTTATTGACATCACTACTAATTCCTGTGTCCATGTCATTGATGTAAAAAATAAAAAAGCAGAAACCCAGCACCGACCCTTGAGGGACTCCACTCGTAACACTGCCCCATTCAGATTTTTTACCATTGATATGCACTCTCTGCTTCCTACCACTAAGCAACGCCCTGATCCAGTTCAAAACTCCCATCTACGCCGTGAGCCTGTAATTTTAGTAATAGCCGGTGATGAGGAACTTTGTCGAACGCTTTACTAAAATCGCCTTCACCCTGTTTGCCACACATCAACACATTCATTGGCGGCTGTGAAGGAAGGATTTTTTTTCGTTGTTATTTCATACTGTTATTGATTGATTTCTTAAATTGTTGTTCTTATTCGTATTTTTAGTTCTTATTAGTTTTTTTCTTATGTAGAGGTTTACTTTATCACATTTCCAAGTCAGCCCCCCCTCAAAAGAAAAAAGAAAAAAAAATCCCACTCCTTTAGAAAAATTCCCACGGCAGTCACCACATCCATACAGGTGTTATGCTTTTTGGGTGACCCTTTTTGGGTGACTCCAGTCCGTTAGTAGCGCAGGCATATTTCATAAAAAGTGGCTGCCTTGATATACGACTCTCGCTTGGACCATGCTGTTCCCTGTGCTCCTCTTGAACAAAGTCCCAGAGGCTAGGGTTGATTGAAGTTCTGGGCAACATGTGTGTGTGTCGGTGTGTGTGTGTGTGTGTGTGTGTGTGTGTGTGGGTGTGGGTGTAAGGTGTGTGTGTGTGTGGGTGTAAGGTGTGTGTGTGCGTGTGTGTGTGTGTGTGTGTGTGTGTGTGTGTGTGTTCGTGTGTGTGTGTGTGTGTGTGCGCGCGCGTGGGCAGGTGAGTGTGCGCCAAACGTCCCCATTAGGCAGGGAATTGTGCCTTAACGTTTCGGCCCGTCAGGCAGAGAGAGATTTACATAGATTTACATAGAAAATCAGACCACACAGACCCCATGGTCCAGACTAGGTGCTCTGTCCTTAAACCTAAGTGATTTTACATTAATCAGAAGGCTCCAAAACGTTGCTTTTCTACTCTAGTTAATATTAAGATCAAGGAAGTGACGGTCGAGTTTGTTTTTAAAGGAGTCAATCGTGTTACACTGGACCACTGATGGTGGGAGCTTATTCCATTCTCGCACTACAACGTTGGTGAAGAAAAATTTGGTGCAGTCTGAATTTAATTGTCTACATTTGAGTTTTGTGCCATTGTTCCTCGTTCGCAAAGTGTCATCGATCATAAACAATTTTGATCTATCTACATTCGTGAAACCATTAAGTATTTTAAAACATTCGATCAGTTTTCCTCGGAGGCGACGTTTCTCAAGAGAGAAAATGTTAAGGGTGGAAAGCCTTTCTTCGTAGGATTTGTTGCGCAAGGAAGGGATCATTTTTGTTGCTCGACGCTGAACACCTTCTAGTTTAGCAATGTCCTTTGCATGGTGGGGAGACCAAAAATGTACCGCATATTCCAAGTGGGGCCTGACTAAACTATTGTAGAGCGGAAGTATTACATCTTTATTTTTGAATAAAAAGTTTCTTTTAATGAAGCCCAACATTCTGTTCGCTTTATTTGCTGCATCGATGCATTGATGTGAGAATTTGAGGTTTGATGCGATTTTAGTCCCCAGGTCCTTAACGCATTGAACGCTTGTGAGTTTAACGCCGCGTATCTCGTAATCGAACTTCTTATTTTTTGTTCCAACTTGAAGGACCTGGCACTCGTCTACGTTAAAGGGCATCTCCCATTTATCCGACCAAGCTGAAATTTTGTGCAAATCCTCATGGAGGCTTTGCCTGTCTTCGTCAATGAGAACCGAGTTACCAATCTTTGTGTCGTCTGCAAATTTACTAATGCGATTATTGAGTCCAACATCCACGTTGTTGATGTAAATAATGAAGAGCACTGGGCCAAGAACCGAGCCCTGAGGGACGCCACTAGTGACCGGCGCCCACTCTGAGTTAAATCCGTCAATCACTACTCTTTGTTGTCTGTTGCTCAACCAATTCGCGATCCATTGGTGTACTTGACCGTCAATGCCTATTTGATTTAATTTATAAAGTAATTTATGATGTGGGACTTTATCAAACGCTTTCTGGAAATCAAGATAGACTACATCCACTGATTTGGTTACGTCATAAATTGAGAAGAGATCGTTATAAAAGGTCAGTAGGTTTGACAGGCAGGATCTTTTGTTACCGAAGCCATGTTGTGAATCCCCAATTAATGAGTGGCTTTCGAGGTAACTCACAATTTTGTCTCTAATTATGCTCTCAAATAACTTACCTACAATTGAGGTTAGACTAATGGGTCGGTAGTTACCTGGTATTTTTTTGTCTCCTTTCTTAAAAATCGGTGTCACGTTAGCCTTTTACCAATCCGAAGGGACGATGCCTTGTCGCAAGGACATATTGAATACGGTAGTGAGGGAGGAGACTATTTCACTCTTTGTTTATTTAAGTGGTATAGGATATACTTTGTCGGGTCCGGGACTTTTATTTGTTTTAAGTGAATGGAGAGCTTTAAGGACTTCATCGGTTGTTATTTCAAAATTAGGCAATGCATGCTCGAGATTTACAATAGTACTGGTGTTGTTGGTAGCGAGAGGAAGACTGTTAGTATTAAACACCGAGGAAAAGTAATTGTTTAAGAGGTTTGCAATGTGTTGGCTGTCAGTCACTAGTGCGCCGTCGCTGTTTGTTAAAGGTCCAATACCACTTTTGATCGCCTTTCTGTTGTTTATGTAACTGAAGAAAGATTTCGGATTATTTTTACAGTTGGCTGCAATATTTTCTTCATATCTACGCTTTGCCTGACCTACTAGTCTTTTTTACTCGTCGCCTGGCATCATTATAAAGTCTAATGTTTTCGGGCGTGCTTTGTTCTTTCTTTAACCTGTAAAACAATTTTCTCTCATTGACTGATTGTTTAATTTCGCTATTAAACCACGGTGGGCTTTTATTAGTGTTAATTCGCTTCTCGCACAAGGGGACGAATGTGTTCTGCTGAGTGGGTAAGTGATTTTTAAGGCTTAGTCAGGCTTCATCTACGTTGCCGTCATCTGATAGTTGTATTTCTGTTAGTTTTTGTCAGATTTCTACGAAGTTAGCTCTTTTGAAATTGGGCACTTTTACTTTATTTTCAGTCACTGATGATTGAGCTCTAATGTCGACGCGCACTAATTTATGATCGCAAGAACCGAGGTGTTCTCCTACCGTGACACTACTGACTAGGTTATCTTGGGTCGTTATAACAAGGTCGAGTATATTATTTTTGTCGAGTTGGCTCAGAAACCATTAGGCTTAGATAATTTTCTTCTAGAAATTCGATCATTCTATGTGACTCCCGTGTTTGCCCCGGCCCTGCCCGACACACCCTTCCCGCCATAATATTTTGCCTTTGTTTCGGCACAGACTGAGAGGTGGATGGAACATTGGGATTTTTTAGGACCCGTTGATGCCTGGCGTTTGTTTTTTCTCTTTTCCCGTTTTTTTTTTTGTCCGTTTTCTTTTTTGGGTTCTTTTTTCCGCTTCACATCCTTCGTCAGTAGAACATGGGATTGTAGAGGATTGGGTGTCCTTTTTCTTGTTATTTAGACTTTTTTTTTTTTACTTGGCATGTCGTACCATTGCAACAGAAAATGGGATGCGAAGAGATTAGGTCGTCTTATTTTAGGGGTGTCTGTGTTTGTGTGATTAGTAGCAACAAGGTGAGGAGGAGGAGGAGGAGGAGGTGGTAATGAGCTCGTAATGAGTGCTCGTAATGAGCGAGTGTTGATGGAAATGGACTGTTTTTGTCTGCTTTTCTATGTTGGAGAAAATATGATGCTTTGGGACATTGCTTCATAATCAAAGGGAAATAAGCAGGTGTTTTGGTATTCTAATGTTTAAGGAAAAATAATTTGTTCCTCTTTACGTATGTGTGTCGTTGTTGGTGTGTTGGAGAAAATGTGTCGAGTGGAATCCTAAAGAAAAACAAACTAAGAGCATTATATCGAAGAAAGGAGTTTTGGTTTTGGTGAAGAGAATGTATCCAAGGAAAGAATGTTGTGTTTTACATGGCATTTTGATATGTTATATCATGGGACAATTTGAAAAATGCAGTGAAGTGAATGGAGGTTGGCGAAAGAAAGAAAAATGATGAATTATGGGATTAATAAAGAAGAAAAGTGCCTGGCAAGATAAAAGGCAAACAGAAATGGGTCTAGACTCTGGACCATGTGGCGAAAAAAAAAGCATGGATCGGTATAAGTACAAAAAAATATAGAAGAAAACGTTAAGTGTATTAGGGTTCTGTGGGATTAGAAATGAGGATTTTTTTATGCAACATTGATATATTTTCTATGCCGTGGTATAAAAAAGAATCGTGGTTCAGGATGAGTAGAAAATTAACTGAAGAAAGCGTTAAATATATAATGTATATTGGGAACTTAGTAGTAGCAGCATTGATATGTTTCTTGTACCGCTGTAATAACTTCTAATCGTGGCTCAGTTTAGGTAAGTAGCAAAAAAAAATATCTAGAAGAAAACGTCAAATATATTATGCCGAATGGGAACCGGGAAGAAATTTCGATGTAGCGTTTCTGGCCGTGAAGTTCTCATTGGTAACGGACAGGACTAAGCTGCGAGGAAAAATATTAACATTGAGACTCTTTTTGCTGTACTTACTAATGGCCGAAGGTTGGCGGCTGCAGGGGCGTGGGATGGGTGGCGTCAATGTTTGAAGAGCCGTCGCTGGATATGCTATTCGCTCTTCTCCATAGTTTGTGTATGAATATTTCTGGTGCGCTCCCGTCCATTGTTTTTCTATTAATATTTCTTATTTGCTATTGTCCATTGTTTTTCTATCAGTATTTCTTGATATCTCTTGTTCATCGTTTTTCTGATAATATTTCCTGTTCGCCGGAGCTGGGCACTTCCGATCATCAGTCCGATCGTCCGATCTTCCTATCTGATCGGAACAG
This sequence comes from Eriocheir sinensis, assembly GCF_024679095.1. Classification (NCBI taxonomy): domain Eukaryota; kingdom Metazoa; phylum Arthropoda; class Malacostraca; order Decapoda; family Varunidae; genus Eriocheir; species Eriocheir sinensis. Next base: position 50,984 of record NW_026110340.1, on the reverse strand, counting down.
CACTTGACGATCGGAATGCAAAGACTGGATCATCGTTGTAAAAGGTAATCGGACTGTGGAGATCGGAACTTCACAAACTAACTTTCGATCACCGATCACAGAAAAAAAAGTGGTCAACGTTGTCATGGCAACAAGGGACTGCATAATTCTTACAATTACTTTTATACATGTTGCTAAATAGTTACTTCAATAAGCGTCATTATCTATAAAATTAAGCGATATTATTGATCGTTAATTTATTCCTTCCTTCGACACCTCCCCACCCACCCGTCGGGTTCCCCCCGCAGCAAGAGGAGGAGGAGGAGGAAGGAGGTCTCGTGAGACAGCGCAACATGCCGCCCAGACTAATGTCTATATAGTTATATTGATATTGGCCCAGACCACGGCACCAAACTAACGCCCCATACCCCTCCCATCCAAGAACTTATCTAACCTCTTCTTGAATGTATCTATCTTGTTGGCGCTCACCACACGACTTCTACGTCTGTTCCACTCATCCACTACTGCTGGTAAATCAATTCTTGCCCATGTCTTTGTTGAACCTGAACTTATCCAACTTAAACCCATTGCTACGTGCCCTACCCGGTGTGGTGTCATCTGCCATCCACGTATCCTAAGACATCCCATCCAATCTACGCATGCGCGGGATTTGTTTACAAACAAGAGGTGGATGAATTGCGACACGGTACCGTGTCTTTGTCGACTGCCTATCGCGATATGTTCCACCTGAATTTTTAATTTTTTTTTTCTTTTTAAAAGTAAATGTTGACGTATGTTTTGAATTTGAAAATTGCTTGAAATATGAAAGTTTCTTCCTGCACGCTTTGTATGTCAGTAAATGAGGTAAATGAGGTATGTCGGTAAATGTGATAAATGAGATAACCTGGTCCCCTTGTATGTCGGTAAATGTGATAAATGAGATAACCTGCACCCCTTGTATGTCGGTAAATGTGATAAATGAGATAACTTACACTCCTTGTATGTCGGTAAATGTGATAAATGAGATAACCTGCACCCCTTGAATGTCGGTAAATGTGATAAATGAGATAACTTACACTCCTTGTATGTCGGTAAATGTGATAAATGAGGTACCCTACACCCCTTGTATGTCTTTATAGTGGCGCTAGTTATGCTTGGCTCATGCTGCCCCCTGGAACTCATTTTTTTATTCGCTTGTACTGTTTCTTCTAGAATCCAGGATGATAGGTGGTCTTCTGGACAGCCTGTGAGTAGTCTTAAGCCACTCGGCGGTGACTAAAAAGTACCAGGTGGTAGCGTGGGGATTCGAATCGACATTGTCCATGGCGTGATGAATGCTGGCCCCGCACGCTAATCACTCAGCCACCGCCTATCCTTGTATGTCAGTAAATGTGAAAAATGTGGTACCCTAAACCCCTTGTATGTCGGTAAATGTAATAAATGAGATAACCTACACCCCTTGTATGTCGGTAAATGTGATAAATGAGATAACCTGCACCCCTTGTGTGTCGGTAAATGTGATAAATGGGATAACCTACACCCCTTGTATGTCGGTAAATGTGATAAATGAGATAACATACACCCCTTGTATGTTGGTAAATGTGATAAATGAGATAACCTGCACCCCTTGTATGTCGGTAAATGTTATACATGAGATAACCTACACCCCTTGTATGTCGGTAAATGTGAAATGAGATAACCTACACCCCTTGTATGTCGGTAAATGTGATAAATGAGATAACCTGCACCCTTTGTATATCGGTAAATGTGATAAATGAGATAACATACACCCCTAGTATGTCAGTAAATGTGATAAATGAGATAACCTGCACCCCTTGTATGTCGGTAAATGTGATAAATGAGATAACCTACACCCCTTGTATGTCGGTAAATGTGATAAATGAGATAACCTACACCCCTTGTATGTCGGTATATGTGATGAATGAGGTAACCTACATCCCTTGTATGTCAGTAAATGTGATAAATGATATAACCTACACCCCTTGTATGTCAGTAAATGTGATAAATGAGATAACCAACACCCCTTGTATGTCAGTAAATGTGGTAAATGAGATAACATACACCCCTTGTATGTCAGTAAATGTGATAAATGAGACAGCCTGCACCCCTTGTATGTCGGTAAATGTGATAAATGAGATAACCTACACCCCTTGTATGTCGGTAAATGTGATAAATGAGATGACATACACCCCTTGTATGTCGGTAAATGTGATAAATGAGATGACATACACCCCTTGTATGTCGGTAAATGTGATAAATGAGATAACCTGCACCCCTTGTATGTCGGTAAATGAGATAAATGAGATAACCTAAACCCCTTGTATGTCGGTAAATGTGATAAATGAGATGACATACACCCCTTGTATGTCGGTAAATGTGATAAATGAGATAACTTGCACCCCTTGTATGTCGGTAAATGTTATACATGAGATAACCTACACCTTTGTATGTCGGTAAATGTGAAATGAGATAACCTACACCCCTTGTATGTCAGTAAATGTGATAAATGAGATAACATACACCCCTTGTATGTCGATAAATGTGATAAATGAGATAACCTACACCCCTTGTATGTCGGTATATGTGATAAATGAGATAACCTACACCCCTTGTATGTCGGTATATGTGATAAATGAGATAACCTATATCCCTTGTATGTCAGTAAATGTGATAAATGAGATAACCTACACCCCTTGTATGTCTTTAAATGTGATAAATGAGATAACCTACACCCCTTTGTATGTCAGTAAATGTGATGAATGAGATAACCTACACCTTTTGTATGTCGGTAAATGTGATAAATGAGATAACCTGCACCCCTTGTATGTCGGTATATGTGATAAATGAGATAACCTGCACCCATTGTATGTCGGTATATGTGATAAATGAGATAACCTACACCCCTTGTATGTCGGTAAATGTGATGAATGAGATAACATACACCCCTTGTATGTCGGTAAATGTGATAAATGAGATAACCTACACCCCTTGTATGTCGGTAAATGTGATGAGATAACCTACACCCCTTGTATGTCGGTAAATGTGATAAATGAGATAACCTACACCCCTTGTATGTCGGTAAATGTGATAAATGAGATAACCTACACCCCTTGTATGTCGGTAAATGTGATAAATGAGATAACCTACACCCCTTGTATGTCGGTAAATGTGATAAATGAGATAACCTACACTCTCTTCTGATTGATGATCATGTTTCTCAGATTCTCTCCATTTAATGGTAGGCTATCTGAATTATGGGGTCCATGTCATTTTTTAATTTGGCCATTTTCCCCTAAAAGTTGCCATGCTGTCTTGCCGCCATCTTGCCTGGACAAACTACGATATCAACACTGTGTTTGTAAACATCGGGTTCCGCACATGCGCAGATCAGGATGGGATGTCTTAGGATACGTGGATGACAGATGACACAACACCGGCTCACTTAAAATCAAAACCTTATTGCTTATGTTCTTCTTGTAACTGATTTATTTATGGACCAATATCTGTTATTTAGAAAGCTATTTCATCAGGAAGGATAGGAGATTATTGGTCACTGTCGCTAAATAGGTGTTTCTTGTGATTCTTATTTAAAAAAAATAATAGTAATTATTATAAATTTTATTGATCGGATGATCGGAATGGTGATCAGAACAGCAGTACTTGAAAAATGATCGGATGATCGGAATCGGATCAGTTGCCCAAACTGATCGGATGATCGGGGATCGGAACAGCAAAAAAGTGATCGGTGCCCACTACTGTTTTTTTGTATACACGAACATTCAAATATATCACTGAAAATATTCAGTTGATCTTCACGCAATCACGAACTAAAGCCGGTATTTCACGGGAACAATTTTGCTCGGGACCCAGACCTTCGGGCGGTGACTTTCGCTGAGCTGCTGTGTGAACATGACATGCACCAATCACACGAGGACGCTACGTTTGATGGGCATTGGGCAATCTTGGTTTTGATCTTGACTTTCAGGGACCGTATACCTACTCTCAATTAGAAATAAATGTTGATTAATTTCTGTCAGTCATATTATGTATTAATATAATTATTTTTACACCGACAACATAAATGCATTTACATTAAATTCACACCTCACCCTTCCTTCCTCCCTTCCTCAACTTACCTAGATGAATTAGATGAATTTAAGAGTTGCTCAGTTGATACAAATACGGCTGGAGATTTAACTGTAATGGTTAACAACACACCCTACAGACACGCAACAAGACTCTTGCATACTTCAACACCTGGATGAACACCTTACTCATCTCTTCCCCTCACAAGCTCAGGACATTGCATCAACCAACTCAACGCCATCTTTGGCGACAACCCAAAACTTTGCAATGTTCTCTCTCATGATGTGCAGCTATTTCCCGGAACAACACCTATTCACCAGGCTCCATACAGGCTCAACCCTCAGAGGCGGGAACAAATAAAGGAGATGGACTATCTACTTGAACAGGGTTTGGCCGTCCCCAGCAGCTCTTCATGGGCGTCTCCCTGTCTTCTCGTTGCTAAGGAGGACGGTCAGCTCCGCCTCTGCACAGACTACCGCAGAGTGAACGCCGTAACCGTGCCAGACGCCTACCCTCTTCCTCGGGTAGATGACCTTATTGAAGTGGGTAATACTAACAACTGGCAACACCATCTACAGCAGATCAAAGAAGTGCTCCACAGGCAACAAGGGGCGAACTTCACAGTCAAGCTGGCAAAATCAACGTTTGGAGCAGCAATTGTATCCTCTCTGGGCCACCAGGTTGGCAGCGGCTGCGTGCAACACAAAACCGCCAACGTCGCTGCCGTCCTTCAGTACCCGGTTCCCTCTGCCCGCAAGGAGCTGCGTCGCTTCCTCGGCATGACAGGGTTTTACCGCCGCTTCTGCCCCAACTTTGCAGAAGCCGCTGCCCCTCTGACCCAGCTCACAAGCGGAACCGTAGGGTATAAGTGGACCACAGACTGCCAGCAAGCCTTCATCCAACTCAATAATATGCTGACTCAAGGACCGGTCTTGCAGGCTGCTGACTTCACCAAGCCCTTCGTCCTGCATACCGACGCCAGTGACATCGCCTCAGGTGCCGTCCTCCTCCAAGAAAAAGACGGCATCCTACACCTCATAGCCTACCATTCCACAAAGTTAAAAAAAAAACATCAAAAGAACTATAGCACCGTGGGAAAAAAACTTCTGGCCATCATAAACTCCATCCAGAAGTTTGAGCACTATTTACAAGCCGGAAGCCAGCCTCTACAAGTATACACAGACCATAACCCCCTGACCTTCCTTCATCGTGACAAGTTCTCTAACCAACGCCTCCTCCGGTGGTCTCTTATGCTGCAGCCCTACGCCATCGAAATTCACCACATCAAGGGACGTGACAACTGCATCGCCGACGCCCTTTCTCGCCCACCTAATACCTAATGACGAGGGTCCCACCATCCTTACGCCTCACTACTACACTCCTTCCAATCGTTACGTCGTTCCTAAGCAGGGAGGTATTATGGTACCCTCGTCCAACTGAGCCTCGAAGCGCGCCATCAAACAACATCACCTCACGAATAACTAGTTCACGCACGAATCCTCGAAGCTCCAGCCGCACCAGCTCATTCACTCGAGGACTCGTGACTCTCCACATCGAAGCTTCACCCACCATTCAGTTGAATGTCACGAAGCCTCACACTTCTCGGACCGACTCGCCCGCCGAGGTTATAAATACCTCCAACTGCTTACCCCAGCCAATCTAACCTGAGGTAGCTCACTTTTCCGAAGACGCAAGGGCTCTTATTTCTCCGAGCAAACACACACACACACACACACACACACACACACACACACACTTCATCAGTAATTCTCATATTTGGTTCCTTCTTTGTAACTCTAACTCTTAACTAAGCACTTCAGTGAACCAAGCCACTTACTCTTGTCAGTGTAACATTGCCTATTTTGTCATATGTTCTCTTCTGATGTCAAGTAATTATTTTTCTTATTGGGTTAAGTATTAATAATGAGTAAAATCACCATTTACTTTCACTTAACCTTACAATTATGTGTTATGTCACAGTTAGCTATCTTTCCAACACAAATCATCCCCTAGACGTCAGTTAACTGTATTCATAACAACAGTTTGTTATAAAAAGATCATTGATGAATAATAGGAAGTGGGTGATAAAACAGAATTGTGGAACAGCACAGTTGATAGATTTAGGAGAAGAACAGTGACCGTCTACCACAGCAGAGAGAGAACGGAAGGAGAGGAAACTGGAGATAAAGGTACAGAGAGAGGGATATAATCCGAAAGAGGGTAGTTTAGAAAGCAAAGATTTGTGCCAGACTCTATGAAAAGCTTTCGATGTCTAGCGCAACTGAGAAAGTTTCACCGAAACGGCTAAGAGAGGATGACCAAGAGTCAGTTAAGAGAGCAAGAAGATCGCCAGTAGAACGCCCCTTACGGAACCCATACTGGCGATCAGATAGAAGGTTAGAAGTGGAAAGGTGCTTGTGAATCTTCCGGTTAAGGATCGATTCAGAAGCTTTAGATAGACAGGAAAGTAAAGTTATAGGGCGGTAGTTTGAGGGATTGGAACGGTCACCCTTCTTAGGCACAGGCTGTACGAAGGCTTACTTCCAGCAGGAAGGAAAGTAGATGTTGATAGGCAGAGACGAAAGAGTTTGACCAGGCAGGATGTCAGCACGGAAGCACAGTTTTTAAGGACAATAGGAGGCACTCCATCAGGTCCATAAGCCTTCTGAGAGTTGAGGTCAGAGAGGGCATAGAAAACATCATTAGGAAGAATCTTAATAACAGGCATAACGAAATCAGAGGGGGGATGAATAGGAGGAATATGCCCAGAATCGTCCTGGGTGGAGTTCTTACAGAAAGTTTGAGCGAAGAGTTCAGCCTTAGAGACAGATGAGAAGGCAGTGCTGCCGTCCGGGTTAAGGAGAGAAGGGAAAGAGGAAGAAGTGAAATTGGAGGAAATATTTTTGGCTAGATGCCAGAAGTCACGGGAAGAATTAGAGAAAGCTACTACTACCATTAGCTATGTTTACTCCTCCTCCTCAGCCTATCAATACTATTACCACTATTACGACTAAAACTGCTACTACTTTTACCACGACTACTGTTGCTACTACTATTTTTTTTATAACCAATATCAATGTTTCTCCTCCTCCTCCCACTACTAGTATTATCACTATTACTACTAATGCTACTACTACTACTACTATTATAACAACTACTACTAATATTACTACTACTAGTCTACTACTAATCTCACTTCTACTTTTTAGGGGGAGATACGGGGGTGAAAGAGGAAGGGGATACAGTAGGGTAAGAAGGAAGTGTGGGAAGGAAGTATGAGATGATAGGCGGCGGGCTCTCCGCCTTGCTATTCACGTGTTTTATGTCTTTCTATTAAGCGAGCAGGGGAGACCGGGTCTAGTTGTTACAATTTTTATTTTGTTGTTTTGGGGCTCGGCACATACAATGATTTACTGAAATGAAGTTTGTTTCCTAGTCTAATTAAGAAAAAGTCTCCATTTATTGAAATGACTGGCAAAAAAACAAAACGTTAAGTGGTACAGCTCTAATTAATGAGGTGGTGTCAGCTGTAACAATTTACCCCGGGCAAGGGGTAAGTTGTGACACCCTTTGGGGTAATTTGTTACAGCTGATTTTATCTTAGAATTACATTAAACGAAACCTTTATATGAATATGCCTGGTGGCACTTACAACTCAAAAGTATGTTTAAACAAGTTCTCGAAACTCTGAAGCACAGCAAGTGGTCTATTGGCATGATTTAATATTCCTAGTCCTTGACAGCTGATTTTCTTGGTTAATCATCAGTCGGAATCATTATCCTTCATCAGTTTCTGGTTGCACAGATCACTCAGATATTCCCGGCGTCCGTCGGTGCAGTCAGAGTGTGCCCAGTCCTTACAGATCATACACTCTACCCATTCTTCAGCTGGAAGTTGTTATAAGCCTGGGGTAAGTTGATCCACTGTAACAATTAGCCCCATCCATACATTTTCGTGTATAACCACGCGCCCAGCACTGACAATGTGTGGTCTCCACGGCATGACTTCACGTATCGAAGAACACTTCCAATACATCCTAATGAGCCACAAACAACTTCAGTGATATCATGCGTGTTTGATCAATTAAGGATTTATTATTGCTACAAAAAATACTTTTCGAGTTAAAAATCGTTTTTTAAGCCATACCTTTGAAGGCGAAGGTCCGTCAGTGCAACACTCAGTGGCAATTATGATGGCATGGAGTAGGCTTTTAAACGGTAGAGTCCCGCGCTACATCAGGAAGTTTGAAATAACGGCCTTGTAACAACTTACCCGTGTAACAACTATACCCTGTCTCCCCTATTACACGGGAACGATTTTGGCTGAGCATAGCAAGTCCGGCAACACATGTTCCCTGACGTGACTCTCCTCAGCGACCGTGGGGCGTAGGAGTGGTTGATTTCAGGCTTCTTGTACCTCACACAATATATGCATTTCTTCTCAGCCATGGAGCACTCCTTGTTTTTATGATTACCAGAGCATTTGAAACATTTTGGGCTTCCCCATTTCTCTTAGCAGTGCAGTTGGACTCAAGATGGCCATATCTCTGACAATGATAACATATAATTGCATGGTATCTGTCTCTCACTGGGTATATTCCCTATTCTAATTATAACTTGTTATGATTCTTGTGAATCAGCTCTCTCACAGTTGGGTCACACCTCAATATGTAATACATTGTACTGCCAGCTGCAGGCTTACTAAAAATCAGCTCAATTTTATTCTCAACACCCTCAATTGCGTGTAAGAACTCATTGCGGTCTTAGATGGTCTCCTTTATTTTTTCCTTGGTCTCCTCTTTATGCACATTGCATATCATGATCTTTGGCTTCATCTTTCCAACACTCTTGGTACTAATTTGCTCAACAGACTCCAATTTTTTAGCTGCTTCATCCCTCATGTTCTCATTATCAAGGTTCATTATGATATTACCTCCATTAGTGAATCTTGAAACAGTAATCTGAATGCCTTGTAATGCCTGGGAAACTTCACTTTTTAACTCAGTAGCCTTTTTATCTTGCTCAGAGGCCCTAACGACAAGTAGATTTTTCTTGACTTTCCTCCTGCGTTTGGTGACCTCAGCCCAGCTTGCACCCGCTGACTGCATATTCGGCGAGCTGCAACACCTCTGCAACCTCCCCAAGCTCTTTTCTCAAACTCACGGCCTGTGACTCAACTTCTTCCTTTACCCCTGATATTTCCTAATATAATTCTTGCTTGAATTCATCCAATTTCTCCACAATTTTGATAGCCAGAGATGCTTTATGGAGGCATGGGTTGCAAACCCAATTAATTTTAGGTATATTCTCTTTTATACATAATATATTCACTTTTATACATAACACAGGATCACGGAACTGTAGGAGACATGACAGCATAACTGTACGCCGGAGGCACCGTTGTGTGTAGGAGATGTGCTGGGTACTCAGCTTTTGTGAAGGAAATTTGCGAGACACATTTTTTGTGTAGCAAATATGACTGACTATGTGTAGGTAATGTGGCAGTGCCCCAACTTTTGTAGTTTTGTAGAGAATAGGACTACGTGCCATGGTGACCACTCAGCCATCGTCTCCCTTTAATACTATTAGCCGGTGGATGAGTGGTAGCGTGCTGGGCCTTCATTCACTGCGTGATGGACGACGCGGGTTCGAATCCCCACGCTACCACCTCGGATTTTTCAGTCACCGCCGAGTGGCTTAAAACTACCCACATTCTGTCCTGAAGACCACCCATCAACCCGGACTCTAGAGGAAACCATCCAAGTGAATCAAGAAGGAGTTCCGGTGGGCAGCATGAGCCAAGAGAAGATGGCGCCATTATAAACACTAGCCTGCACCATGACGGGCTGGGGCCGACTTCCATTCAGGCCCCTCAAGAGAACCTACTAGCGCTACAGGCGTACACGTAAAAAAAAATACTACTACTACTACTACTACTACTACAACGACTACTACTCCTACTACAACTACTACTACTATTACTACTGCTACATAAAAGATACCTCCATCCATGTTTATTTTCCCGACACATAATAATGGAGGGCTCCATATCTTAGAACTCATTAGCCCAACTCTGTTCGCTAATGACTGTGGCATCCAACAATATCGCTAATACTACTTAGCACTAAATCTATACATAACACCCTATCACCTATTGCGTCCAGATCCCCCTTTTCTGCCCTACTCTTGTCACTCCCGACCCACCCTAATGTGAATCTCCACCACTGTGGCCTCATAGCCCATATTGGAGATGTTGGTGGCTTTTGGTCCAGAGTGTCTTGCGCCCCTGTGACATAGGATGGCCGACCTGAGCAGGGAGAACGAGAGGCGACACCTCATCCAGGCGACAACGTGGCTCCTTGGCTGATGCTTCTTTTCTGAGATCAGTTGCGCGAGTCGTGTGTAGAAGCATCGGGCCCTGGGTTCCATTCCGCCAGATGTGGTGAAGACGAGGGGGGTGAAGCTGCCCTGATCCACATGTTGGATTCTTTCACCGTATGCCCTTGCCTTCTCCCGCTCGTTCCTTTGGTGGGCGGCTTCCAGGGGCAGCTCACGGTGACAGGCAGCCATCGGGTCGAATATGCGGATGTCCATGAACGCCCGCTGTCCGCGCACCCAGAATCCGCGGGCACTTACAACAACCCGTGCCTCATGTTAGGTATTGGCTGTCCTGTATCGAAGGTGTTCGCCGTCCAGGGGAAGCTAGTGCCGGCTCGGTAGTGACGTCTTGGCATACCTCCCCAAGCATGCTTGCTGTCAGATCCCTCACCTCATCGTGTCGAATACAGACGAAGCCTTCCTTTTTACATGTCATGGTGTGCGTGACATCACAGAGATCAGGCAGCCCCTCAATCGGCCAGCCATATCTCAGAGCAACGGCGTCTACAAATTCTTGTTTGTTGAGGCTGAAGCCTTTTGCTCTGATTGGTAATGAAGTGAGCCAGTTAGAGGCGCCTGCCTCCTGTGCTGTGTGGATTTTTCTACCCATTTCTGTGGACAGGTGGAGTGTTAGACAGTCCAGCTCGTCCTTTTGGGCCTGGTGTCTTTCTTTTGAGATTCTTCTTCTGATTTCTCTCATTTCTGTTCGGTCTATTTTGCCCTTTCTCTCTTGAGCGATCATCCTGTTGATGAGGGATCTGGTAAGGCTGATGGAGTTTTGGTTATCCTTATCAACCAGCTTCTCAGGGCTGGTGATTCCCATTCCGCCGAGTCTTAGAGGAAGTGCTAGCATATCCCTCTCCTCCTCCCCCAAAGCATGAGGTTTCACCAGCGCTGGCAAGAATACATTCTTGACGGCATTCTCAGTGGTCGGAGGAGTGGACTGATGCCGGGGATGGTGAGCATCCTGAACGTCTACCGATGTTGGATGCCGTGGGTGTACGCTGAATAGGCAGCGTGGCTCAGTCTTGGCAATGGCAGACAAAACTTCTATTTCCTTCACCCATTCAGCTACTTTGTATCCTACGTACTCCTTCTTATATACCTCTTTCCCAATCACTGCACCTAAGTGTCGTTGTCCATCCTTTGTCACAATGACTTCACTTCCTCTAAACGTTTATGCGGCATGGTCATAATGTTCAGGTTTGACAATAAGGACAGACTTGGTGGCGTTAGGGATGTATCCTATCTCAGGGCCGGCGGTGTTCACAGTGTCTCACCACCCTTTTGAGATTTTACCAGCACCTGAGAGGTCATCCGCATAAGCCACCTGTTTCACCCGTGTTCTTGCGTACAAGCCATGGCTACTGGGTCACCTTGTGCTGTTCCCTCAGATGATTTTAACACCATTTTTCCACTGTGGCTATTTATGAATAAGTCTGTCGGGCATGTATAGGTATTTTCAACATACATAGCTATGCTAGGGCCAGGCCCGTAGGCTGGGTAAGCTTTGGGTGGGTTACTTGGGCTGATGGTGGACCTGAGGCGAGAATGCCGGAGGCAGTAACACGCTAGGGGAGTCTGGGGGCATGGGGGCATGCCCCCCCCCCCCAATTATTTTTTTGGAAAAAGGATGCATTTCCGGCACTCTGAAAGCCTATTTCATGCAACTGAAATGAGCTTATATTTTCTCTTTTGAAATGGATAATACACTTAAAATAACACCAGTGATGAGTTTAATTTCACCAAGCTATACCTAGTCAGCTCTTACAGTACTTAGTCATCATCTGACAGTCTAAGTATTTTACAAAAATGGCAAGAGGCAGGGTATTACTATGAAATCTCTGGATTAATCAGGGACTCTTAACTCCAGGCGCGTCTAGGGTGGAACTTGGAGTATATGTCAACAGCCAAGTTGAGGTTCATAGGGACATCGTAGTGAATGTGGAGGAGTGCGAGTAAAGAAATCCTCTCCTGACTCAAGGGCCAGAGGTGGGCGCGGTACTAAAAAATCAGTAGTGTGGTTGCGGTAGTGCGGTACTTTTTCCGGAGTAGTGCGGTTGCGGTAGTGCGGTCCCATTTTTTTTCTTTCCCATTGCGGTACGCGGTGTGCGGTACTGCGGTAGCGGTAGTCACTAGTCATTGTAAAAAAAATACTTCAGTGCCTATCCTGGCTATCCATTGACTAACTTGTGAGATACAAAAAAAATAAAGGAGAAGTGGGGAAGGGAAGGAGGGAGGACGAGGTGGGGGACAGGCCGGGGAGTAGAGGAAGGGAAGGGGAGGAGGGGGAGGGAAGGGAATACAACTTTCCGAGGGAGGAGGGAGGGGACAGGGAAGGGGGATGAGGAGATCAGCGTCATGTGAGAGAGGAGGAAGTGGGGGGTGGGAAGGAAGGAAGGAAGGAAGGGTGGTGCGAGCTGCAGTAGCACTAGCCAGGGATATGGTGGAGTGAAGGGGAAGGAGAGGAGGGGAGGAAGAGGAGGAATTCTCCAGCGTTTGCGCGAAAACGAAAGATTGCTAATATAGGAAAGTCATGACGGGAAAAGTGAAACATTACTCAAACTGTCCAACATATTAAGACAACACAAATCAACTGCAACTGGTAATAGCGACTCCCGTGGGAAAGCTGTAAGCCCTGGCGTCTCAGGCTCAGCGAAAAAAACACGTGGAAATCTCAAAGAGGAGATTATAATATTAATATTAATAATAATAATAATAATAATAATAATAATAATAATAATAATGATAATGATAATAATAATAAAAATAATAATAATAATAAATTATTATTATTATTATTATTATTATTATTATTATTATTATTATTATTATTATAATTATAATTATATTTATAATCAAACAATATTGATCTTGGCTACATTGGAGAGAGAGAGAGAGAGAGAGAGAGAGAGAGAGAGAGAGAGAGAGAGAGAGAGAGAGAGAGAGAGAGAGAGAGAGAATGATAAAATAGAGAAGTTACAATGAAGTTAAAAACAGATATAGTGTGTACTATGGTCTATGTTATGCATCAAAGAAAAATTTGTACGGGACATGAGACTGAGCGGCGATCATGTTACTGCTAATTGCTTGTCCTGTTATACATGGCCATGTACAGTCATCGTCAGAGGCAGTCATGGCGCGCCGCCTTGGGTTGACTGACGAACAGATTTATTCGTTCAGTATTTAATTTTGAACAATAACTGAAAAGTCAGAATGACTGAACAACTGATTCTGATGACTGATACCGATTGACTGATTGAGTCCGATTCACTGTAAGAAAAGACATATCTGTGAGCATGCCGCGCTACAAAATGTCTTCGATAGTTTTCTAAGTACCGCAAAAGATGCCGCAGGATTTTTTAGTGTGATCCGCGGTAGTGCGGTATTTTCAGAAAGTTTGCGACAGTGCGGTACTTTTTTTGTGATGCGGTACTACCGCACTAAGTACCGCACTTGCCCACCTCTGTCAAGGGCAGCAAACAAAACACAACAGCCAGGTCAAGGAGGTCAAAATAGAAATCAATTTTGGCTGGAATAGAGTTTTGATAATAATAAAAAATATGACTGTACAAATGGCTCTCAAAATCTTTTCACTTGAAAAGTTTTTAGCCATATTTTCTAATAGTAACAGTTGCTGGTCCCTATGAATATAAAACAAATTATTGTATCACGGCACGATCACGTTACATCGGAGGTAAGTATAAATTTCACCAATCTCGTCTGACAACGGTAATTCAGACTTACCCGGCTCCGGACACAATTTAAATGGAGGACCGCCCGCGTACACAGTCTGCCTGCTGAGAGGCAACGGACAATTATCACTTCAAATCCAACAGCACGAGAGAGTTGACGATTAGTTATTTTATAACCCTAGCTTGGATCTTTGACGCATAAAAAATTGACGCGATTCTGGAAGATACTTTTTTTGGCGATTTTTAAATTTTTTTTTGACGCGATTCGCGTCAAAAGCTCAGCTGTCGACGATTCCGTTTTGCATTGAAAAGCGTCGTGGTGCATGAAAGGGTTAAGGTTTCCTAATTGTAGGATTTCAGCGTATTGGTCGTGCGTACGGCAGCGGTGTGGCGACGACGGCGGAGGTGTTTCGGGAGAAAGAGAGAGTGAGAAACGATCATTGAGTTTTGCGTACCGGTCCTATTGGTTAGCAGGCTTACCCTTTAGTATATAACCTAGGCTAGGGGAATCCCAGACACATGCATATGTGTTACTACAACTGCTTTGACTGCTGCAGTACAGCTGGTGGACACCTTGTGAGTGTGTCTAATTGGCTTCAGGGATTCTGGGTCCATCTTTCTCTGCTAAGCTTCATCAGACTTTACGATACTAGGTCTAGGCGGACCTTGGTGATGCTCTGCGGGGGGGTTACGAGTAACCCAGATAACCCCCCCAGCCTGCGGGTCTGTAGGGCACTTGGCTTTAATGCTGTGTATCATAGTTTTTTCTATTTATTGTGTTGAAGGCATTCTTGACGTCAACAAGAAGCACTGCTTCGCACTCCATGTGGTCAAATATCTCCCGCATGGCATGGACGGCGTGCCACGGCTGCTTCTCCTCCTGCCTGCTACCCCGCACAAACTTGGAGGTTCCCTGCTGCCATTCTCACATATTCTTTGACGACAGTCATGATGCATTTGCCAGCGATACGCCGCAGGACTTGTCCGACTCCTATAGGCCTGCATCCCGGCCTCTTGTCCAGAGGAATGAAGCGGCATGCAGTCAGGGCGTCCACATAACGGCAGCTGGAGGAGGCGAGTTTTCTTGCCAGTGCTGCAATGGTGTTGCGCAGGTCACCAGCTGCATTGCCAAAGTTGGCGTTGCTCAGCAAGCTTCGCCATCCCCGTGCGTCAAGTCCCGAGGGCCCGGCGCTGCCATGAGTTTG
The DNA here is from genome assembly GCF_024679095.1 of Eriocheir sinensis. Classification (NCBI taxonomy): domain Eukaryota; kingdom Metazoa; phylum Arthropoda; class Malacostraca; order Decapoda; family Varunidae; genus Eriocheir; species Eriocheir sinensis. The sequence continues at coordinate 35,621 of NW_026110340.1, read as the reverse complement.
GACGGCCTTCTTTCACATCATCTCCCCTGTTATTTCCTATCAGGCTCAGTCCCTTCAGGTCACTCGGTGGTGGATGTTTTTCCCTGAGTTGATTGATGGTGTCCCTGGTGAGTGGAAGCACACCCTGTGTTGAATTTTCTGACAAGGCTCGTGTTGCAGAAGCAACGTTGCCTTGTCGCATTTTGTCTGCAAACTTCCGGGCCCTGTCTTCTGTGGAGGTGTTGTTTTGTTGGGGTCCGGGGAGCCTCTCCTGTATGGCTCTGGCTTCTCCAAGGAGGGCATCTAACTCGTTAGTTTGCCACAAGGCAACTCGCCTTCTTAATGCCTCGATATTTTCGGCTTGTTTGTTTTTTGGGTGTGCTTTTTGGAGGAAGAGATGGGGGAGAGTGAATACATTTTTCAGGGATAGGGGCGCCAGTGGTGTGTTCTGGATGTAGTTATTTAACAGGGTGACAATTTCTTTGATGATAAATGTCGTGGCTCCACATCTGGGTGGTTCAAAAAGATTGCTAGCAGACCACCCAACAACTTCAAGGTATGTGTCCTCCACCCACCTCGTCGCTTCCCCTTCCGCTAGCCTCTTCCAAGCAAAGCTTCCCCTGACCTCCGTCGCGCCCTGTCCCGTCGAAGAGGAAGAGTGATGAGGGGGTGGTGGTGGTGGCAGCATTGGAGGTGCCAATGGAAGGGGTGGTGCCGGTTGAGGGGGATATGGAGGTGGTGGTTGTGCAGCAGCTCTCTCCAACACTCACCCCCCCCCCCCCCCCTCATGCTCACTCCTCCCCTGGCGGCCCTCATTGTCCCCGCGGTGTCGCGCCTCATCGTCATCCTCCCTGCCCAGGGGATTTTGGCACCTACTGCTCTTCTTACAGTTCGTACAGCGTCTGCTTTCCATGCACAATTTATACATCTGTGATCTTCTTTTGTACAAACGCAGCATCTTCTTTGCTTTGGAGGGTCGGGCATTTACAAAATCATAAATATTGATATTAATGACAGCATGAATAGTGGTAGTACATGTAATATAAATGATTGATTATTGATTCGGATTGAAAGCAGTAATGATATTTATTATAAAAGGACACTATTATTAATATTCCTATTAATTTAACGACATTTACAGTTATATAGAAAGGTTTATAATCAATACTATAGGCCGACACATTGTTTTCAGAGAGAGAGAGAGAGAGAGAGAGAGAGAGAGAGAGAGAGAGAGAGAGAGAGAGAGAGAGAGAGAGAGAGAGAGAGAGAATAATAATAGTAATTACTAAATAATAACGGTATTGAAGAAAGTAAAAGTATAGTAATGATACTAAAGCTAATTATATTGCAAGCAGTAGTAACACGAGCAGTGATCGTATGAACACAAGCAATATGGGTAATAATAACGACAAGAATAATATAGCAATAATAACAACAACGATAGTATTAATAATAATAATAATAATAATAATAATAATAATAATAATAATAATAATAATAATAATAATAATAATAATGATAATAATAACAATAATAATAATAATAATAATAATAATAATAATAATAATAATAATAATAATAATAATAATAATAATAATAATAATAATAATAATAATAATAATAATAATAATAATAATAATAATAATAATAATGATGATGATGATGATGATGATGATGATGATAATGATAATGATAATAATGATAATGATAATGATAATAATAATAATAATAATAATAATAATAATGATGATGATGATGATGATGATGATGATGATAATGATAATAATAATAATAATAATAATAATAATAATAATAATAATAATAATAATAATAATAATAATAATAATAATAATAATAATAATAATAATAATAATAATAATAATAATAATAATAATAATAATAATGATAATAATAATAATAATAATGATAATAATAATAATAATAATAATAATAATAATAATAATAATGATAATAATAATAATAATAATGATGATGATGATGATGATGATGATGATGATGATGATAATAATAATAATAATAACAGTAATAATAAAAATGTCACTAAAAATGTTGTATTCCAAGGTGTATGAAATGATCAATTAATTCATATGACAAAGTTTATGCTACAAAGGCGATGTGGCTCGCTCCGTTTCTTTCGTTAACTTATGTCTCCATATCAATTATTTCATTACGCAAAATATATGTTTGTTTTTTTCTGGTGGATATGAATAAGAAATAAAAAATATTCATAACAATGATTCGACCATAACCAACAACACCACCGCCCCACCGTATGCAGCTGTCTGCGGGTCGACTGCCAGCGCCGGTTCTTCACTCTTTTTGAAGCCTATTCTGCACTAAATACATGCAACAATTCGATTATAAATAGCTACAGAACCGCTGGTTTGGGAGGTGTGAGATGAGCCTTGACTCCCATGTCGCTTCACGCGTCTTCCTGTGGGTATCTGGCAACGCTCCGTCCCAGCCCATTAACTGCCCGGTCACAGGTCAGGGCGGGGCAGCGACAGTCGCCACCCGCCAGTCCATCTTCAGTTGGTCAGCCCGTGTGTTTCACGATATTTATAAATGACACAACACTATAGACACAAACCTACACGTCCATCGAGCTTTCCCTTGCTGCACTGATATTCACTTCCGTAATCACTATGTCTATTTTTACCGTCCCAAGATGTTTGCACCAGAAGAAAAAAAAAACAGTACATAAACACGGCACGACCCAATACGTCCTACCCCTACCAAGGCTAAAATATTACTACTACTACTACTACTACTACTACTACTACTACTACTACTACTACTACTACCACTACTACTACCACTATTATTACTACTACTACTACAGAAACAACTACTAATACAACTACTATTACCATTAATATCTCTACTATTACTACTGTTACTACTACTTTTACTACTACTATTACTAATTCTGTTATTACTACTACTACTACCACTACTATTACTATTAGTACTACCACTACTACCACTACTACTGCTACTACTACTACTACTACTACTACTACTACTACTACTACTACTACTACATAAATGATACCTCCACCCATGTTTATTTTCCCGACACATAATCATGGAGAGCTCCATCGCTTTTTTTTTTTTTTTTTTACAACAAAGGAGGCAGCTCAAGGGCACACAAAAAAAGAAAACAATAATAAAAAAAAAGCCCGCTACTCGCTGCTCCTAAAAAAGAAACAAAAGAGGTGGCCGAAAGCAAGATCAAATACGGGAGGAGAGATGTCCTGATACCCTTGGAGGTCATTAGCCTCAACTCTGTTCGCTAATGACTGTAGCATCCAACCATATCACTAATACTACCTAGCACTAAATCACTTTTCATCTGTTACGTCCAGATCCCCCTTTCCTTCCCTACTCATGTCACTCCCGACCAACCCTAATGTCACTCTCCACCACTGTGGCTTCATAGTCCATATTGGAGATGTTGGTGGCTTTTGGGCCAGAGTGTCTGGTGCTTCTGAGACATAGGATGGCCGACCTGAGCAGGGAGAACGAGAGGCGACATCTCATTCATGCGACAACGTGGCTCCTTGGCTGATGCTTCTTTTCTGAGATTAATTCCGCGAGTAGTGCGTAGAAGCATTGGGCCCTGGGACCCATCCCGCCGGATGTGGTGAAGACGAGGGGGGTGAAGCTGCCCTGATCCACATGTTGGATTCTTTCACCGTATGCCCTTGTCTTCTCCTGCTCGTTCCTGTGGTGGGCGGCTTCCAGGGGCAGCTCACGGTGACAGGCAGCCATCGGGTCGAATAAGCGGATGTCCATGGACGCCCGCTGTTCGCGCACCCAGAATCCGAGGGCACTTACATCAACCCGTGCCTCCTGTGAGGTGGGTTTAAACCATGGCACAAATTTGGCCCGTCGCTGCTACACGGTGAAGCCACAAATTTGGCCCGTCGCTGCTACACGGTGAAGCCACAAATTTGGCCCGTCGCTGCTACCGGGCTACTAAAACAACTACTAATGCAATTACAATTACAACTAACATCTCTACTAGTACTACTGTTACAACCATTTTTACTACTACTATCACTACTTCTATTACTACTACTACTACTACAACTATTACTACAACTATTACTACTACTACTACTACTACCACTACTAACTACTACAACTACTGCTACTACTACTGTTACTACTACTACTGCTACTACTACTACTACCACTACTACAACTACTTATATTACTACTACTACTACTACTACTCCTTCCACTACCATTACTACTACTACTGCTACTACTACCGCTACTACTACTATTACTACTGCTACTACTACTTGTATGCTACTAGCACTACTATACTATAACAACTACTAATACAACTACTATTACCACTAATATGTCTATTATTAGTACAGTTAATACTAATTTTACTACTACTATTACTACTTGTATTATTACTACTACTGCTGCTACTACCACTACTATTGCTACTACTGCTACAACAGCATCTACTACTACTACTACTTTTTTTTTTAAACCTGGGTCCTTCCAGACACTTCCTCCGTCTACTACCAATACTAATACTTATACTACTAAAACTGGCTCACGGCGTGGCTTAGCAATAGGAAGCAGAGAGTGCAAATCAATGGTAAAAGATCTGACTGGGGATGTGTTACGAGTGGGGTCCCACAAGGTTCGGTAGTAGGTCCACTTTTGTTTATTATTTATATCAATGACTTAGATACAGGAATCAGTAGAGATGTTAGTAAGTTTGCAGATGATACCAAGATCGGTAGTGTAAATGAGTCGGATCAGGACGCTAGTATTCTCCAGGGTGAACTAAACAGATTGTATGACTGGGCGGATAAATGGCAAATGGAGTTCAATGTAGTGGAAGTTCAGTATTCTGAGTGTTGGTAGGTACAACCCCTCACATAACTATTGCTTAAATGACACTCTCATAAGCAGGTCTGGGTGCGAGAGGGATTTAGGGGTCTTAGTGAGCTCTGATCTCCGTCCAAGGGCACAATGCATTCAAGCTAGAAATCGAGCAAATAGGGTACTGGGATTTATTTCAAGGAGCGTAAGCAACAGAAGCGCCGAAGTCTTACTTAAACTATATTTAGTTAGACCTCATCTTGACTATCCGGTTCAGTTCTGGTCACCTTACTTTAGAATCGATATCAAAATGTTAGAATCGATGCAGAGGAGGATGACTAAGATGATTCAGGGGTTGAGAAACTTGCCATACGAGGAAAGACTCAAACAGTTAAACTTGCATTCTCTAGAAAGGCGAAGGGTGCGTGGAGACATGATCGAGGTTTATAAATGGATGAAGGGCTTTAATAAGGGGGATATTCATAAGGTTTTGTTGGTAAGAGAACCGGGTAAGACACGAAGTAATGGGTTTAAACTGGGTAAATTCAGATTCAACAGGGACATAGGCAAAAATTGGTTTACTATCAGAGTGGTGGATGAGTGGAATAGGCTTAGCAGTCACGTAGTGAGTGCCAATAGAATTGTCACTTTCAAAAATAGATTAGATAAATTCATGGACGGCGATATTAGGTGGGGTTAGATACACGGGAGCTTAGGTTTAAAGGAGCTGCCTCGCACAGGCCTACCGGCCTCTTGCAAACTCCTACGTTCTTATGTTCTTATGTTCTTATGGTGTCTATGTCTGTGAGGCTTTATGGCTCAGGTGCTGTTTGAGGTTGACAGAGAGCCTTTTGGTGCCTATGTATGTAAGGCTTTAAGGTTCAGGTGTTGTACAAAGTTGACAGAGAGCCTTTTGGTGTCTATGTATGTAAGGCTTTAAGGCTCAAGGCCCATACTTATAAAGAAGTAAGGCGTTTGACTTATGTCTCGTCTCAGAGGTGAGTGTGCACCCTGGCTGGGGCTCCAGCCGCCACGGGCAGTGGGGAAAGTAAAGTTGCCAACAACGGCGAGATCAGTTATCTCATATGAAAATTAATGGGTAAGATTCCTTAAAATGGTGAAAGTATTGAATAGAAGTACATCATATCCATAAAAATAAGGTTTTGTAAGACTATAGTGAGCGTTTGAATGTAAAACGATTTGATGAGGCACGCTGGCTGTCTGGCAACACCCGGCAATGTTTACATTTGAAGGTCGCTGCCTCAGACGAAGACCCAGGACTTATGCCTGCCTGGGACCAACTTTAGCTACTCGCGCCGCGTCTCAGATTAACACCCAGGATATAGGACTCCACAGGGCCGGTTTGCGCTCTTAAGACGAGCCTGAGACAAAGTGTTAGCTTTATAAGTATGGGCCCAGGTGCTGTACAAGGTTGACAAAGAGCCTTTTGGTGTCTATGTATGTAAGGCTTTAAGGCTCAGGTGCTGTACAAGGTTTACAAAGAGCCTTTTGGTGTCTATGTATGTAAGGCTTTAAGGCTCAGGTGCTGTACAAGGTTGACAGAGAGCCTTTTGGTGTCTATGTGTGTAAGGCTTTAAGGCTCAGGTGCTGTACAAGGTTTACAAAGAGCCTTTTGGTGTCTATGTATGTAAGGCTTTAAGGCTCAGGTGCTGTACAAGGTTTACAAAGAGCCTTTTGGTGTCTATGTATGTAAGGCTTTAAGGCTCAGGTGCTGTACAAGGTTTACAAAGAGCCTTTTGGTGTCTATGTATGTAAGGCTTTAAGGCTCAGGTGCTGTACAAGGTTGGCAGAGAGCCTTTTTGTGTCTATGTGTGTAAGGCTTTAAGGCTCAGGTGCTGTATGAGGTTGGCAGACAACCTCTCGGTGCCTATGTCTGTAAGGCTTTTAGGCTCAGGTGCTGAACGAGTTTGGCAGACAGTCTCTTGGCACCAGTAGTTGACATAAGAAAATGAATTCCCGATCATCTTTTGAGGGGGAGGAGGCCCCCCTAAAAAAAAAAAAAAACCACTCACGAGTACTTGCTTCCGCCTTCACCAGTCAACTCCCTCTTCCTTGTCAAACTAAGCCCCATTCATTCACACCACATAGCCAAATCACCTCAGAGTTACACGCTTTATCGATCAAACCACTCCACAATTCACTCCCCTTGCTGCTACATCCATTACCCAATATCGTACATCTCGCCATAATCTTATTCATTCCGTCGTTAAGCAGCACATGTTCATTGCACAAAGTTCATTTCCTTGAGTTTTCTTTAGCTGGTAATAACGCACATATTTTTATCAGGCCCTAGTGTTCACAGTCTGTTTCGTCTACATCTGCATGCTCTCCTGGGTGATGGATAATGCGGGTTCGAATCCGCCGCTACTACCTGGGATTTTTCAGTCACCGCCGAGTGGCCTAAGACTTCCCACCCGTCAACCCGGACTCTAGAGGAACTGTCCAAGGAAAAATCAAGAATGAGCTCCCGGGGGGCAGCATTAGTCAAGAATAGATGACGCCGCTATAAATACTTGGCAGGGCCATGCCGGGCTTGGGCCGACAACCAGGCCCAACCAAGAAAGCGTTCGGGCGCTATGGGCCAGGACGTAAAAAAGTAATAATAATAATAATAATAATAATAATAATAATAATAATAATAATAATAATAATCAGCCTCAGACTCCATATCTGGGAAGCGGGCCAGTAATATCCGAAGGTCTGACCCCACCTCTGGTGACGACCTGGAAATATCTTCATTGCTCCTCTAACTCTTTCTTCATTAACTTTATAACGTTCACGGCTCAAATCTTTATTCCGTGGACCATCTTGCCCCTTCCTTGAATCATCATTTTTTTTTTTTTTACAGGAACACTGTTTTGTTGTAAGTTTCGTCTGGATACGCAATGATATGCCTTGTTCTCATGCTGACGACTTTGAATAACTGAACTACTGAGTGGAGCTCATCTGGACTCACTCTTTTTCACTGAATCATCTGTCTAAGATGATTTCAATAGTCACCGACAGCTGTGTTATTTATTCTCTTTCACCGACAAAGCCGTTGAACAAAAGTACGTCTATGCTCTCTATGATAATGCTGTAGCTTGGTACACAGAAAGCCTGGGGAAGATGTGAGCCAAGGTAACCCGGCTTTCACACTTGCCTTGGGTCTGTCGTGATAAATTCTCACCCAACATAGTACCAAGTGTCAATGGAATGGAAATTAGAAACAAGACCAGGAAGAGACAAAGTGTATGCCCACAACTGTACTTATACATTTCTTATTTTTTGGAACACGTTGATCATCACCTACTCGTATCTGTGGCCACCCTGGAGACACCCACCACGCCAAACCCCTTCCCGATCTCCCCTTTCAGCTTATTCTCTGAGGATAGGGAAGTTAAAGAGGGGAAGGAAGGGGGATAGAAAAAAGTAAGAAGTAGGTTAGGGATGAGCAGGAGGAAAGGAGGAAGGAGCGAGAAGGATGAATATTAAAGCTGGGAGCGTCTATTAGACGGGGGAGGAGGGAAGAGGCTTTGGGAAACGGACCGAGTTAATGGAGGAGAAGCAGGGTTGGGAGGAGGTATTGAAAGAGAGGCTGATGGGAAGGACTGTTGGTGACGATGAAAGGTGGAAAGGGGAAGGGGAAGTGGGAGAGAGAAGGTGACCATTACGTTGTAGTTAATGGAGAAGAAACAGAGCTGGGATCGAGAGGATGGTGAAAGAGAGCCTGGTGGGAAGGATTGTTGGGGACGGAGAAGGGTGGACAAGGGAAGGGGAAGTGGGAGAGAGTACAGTTGGAGAGCGGGGTGAAGGGAGGGAAGAAATTGGTAGCATGTGGGGGAGGGGATGGAGAGGAGGAAAGGACAGCAGGAGAAGGTGAGAAAGAAGGAGCAGAGGAATGAGGTGAGAGAGAGAGAGAGAGAGAGAGAGAGAGAGAGAGAGAGAGAGAGAGAGAGAGAGAGAGAGAGAGAGAGAGAGAGAGAGAGAGAGAGAGAGAGAGAGAGAGAGAGAGAGAGAGAGAGGAGGAAGAATAAGGAAAAGAGGGAGGTGAGGACAGCACTGGAGGTGAGGGAGAGGAGGGAGCGGAAGGCGGTGAAGGGGAGGAGGGAAATAAACGTGTGGGATGGGAGGAAGAGGAGGGAGAGGAAGGAATGAAGGAAGAGGATGAGAGGGTTGTTGGTAGGGAGAGGAGGAGAGGAAGGGAGAGGAAAGATTCGGCTTAAAAGGATTATAGGAGCGAGAGGAGGGAGTGTAGAGAAAGGAGAGGATGGAGTGGGACGATGGTAGGGTGAGGAGGAAAGGAAGGGAGAGGAAGCAAATAATCAGGGCCGGCCCGACGTAAGCGAAGTAAGCGGTGGCTTAGGGCCCCGAGGCCACAAGGGGGCCCCCAAGAGCAATACAAAATATATTGTAAGAACATTGTCTACCTGTTTATTTACTTAGGGGGCCCCCAAATACAATTTCGCTTAGGGCCCCATGGAGGCTTGGGCCGGCCCTGGAAGCAATACAGGGGGAAGGATTATAGGAGCGAGAGGAGGGAGTGTAGAGAAAGGAGGGGGGGGAGTAATGGGAGGATAGGAAAGGGAGGGGTGGAGTGAGAAAAAAAGAGAGGAGGGAAGGGAGGAAAGAATGGAGGGGAGTGTAAAGTGGAAGATTAAAGAGGTGAAGGAAGAGAAGTGGAAGGAGGGAAGGGAGGTGAAAGATAGGAGAGAGGAGAGGAAGAGGAAGGGAGAATACGGAGTGGAAGGGAAGGAGGAAGATAAAAAAACGGATTATTGAGGAAGCAGTGGAAGGAAAAGAAGGAGAGGAGGCAGGAGAGGGAATGGAAGGAAGGGGGGTAAGGTGAGGGAAATGAGGGGTTAGAGCAAGGTGAAGGGCGACGGAAGGGAGAGAAAGGAGGGGTGGGAATTAAGATGAGAGGACTGAGGTGAGGGAAAGGAAGGAGAGGAAAGAGCAAAGAGAGAGGAAGGAGAGAAGAGAGGAAGGAGGGGACAAGAGGATGGAGGGGGACAAAGAGGAGGGGAGGGAGGGAAAGGACCGAGAGTCAGGAGAGGGAAAGGATTTGCAAAGGATTACATAAATAGTCAGAACACACAGACCCTTTGGTCCAGACGAGGTGGTCTGTCCTTAAACCTAAATATAATGTATTAATTCAAATGCCATCATGACTTTGCATTTCTCTTTACTGAATACTAATTTGAAGGAGGTGTCGGTCAAGCTTGTTTTGAAATGAGTCAGTCGTGTTGTACTGGACCACTTTGGGTCGGAGCTTATTCACATCTCGTGCTACAACGTTGGTAAGGAAAAGAATCGTTGGGAGAGAGAGGAAGGTGGGAGGGAGAAGAGGAGGAGGAAGTGAAAGTTGAGTCTGTTCGCTTCCCGCACGACAAGGGCCACACACCACTTCACGAAAGTGACACCATAGCTTAGCTTAGCTTTACACGCCGGGGGTATACAGACAAGGTACCCGATACACAATAAACAACACCAGAACAACTAACGAGCCTACACCATACAACTGTACACTCCCGCTGTCTTTCCCCCACCTGTACCTTCGCCACTAACCCACTTCGTCTTCTTACAATACCCTTGATTAAAAAAAAAAGTGATAGTAAGGATAAAAAAAAGTGGGGGAGAAGAGTTATGAGGAGAATGAGAGGGGGAAGAAAGAGAGAGGGGGGTAGGAAGGAGTAGAAGGGGAGGGAGATGAGAAAGGGGAGGGAAGGAAGTGAGATAAACATTGAAGGAGGATAGAGAAAGGCAGAAGGAGGAGGGGGAATGGAGAGAAGTGGGTGAAGGACGGGATGGAGATGGAGGGGAGGGAGAGGAGAAGGAGAGGGAGAACGGAAGGGTTAAGGGGATGAAGGAGGATGGGAGGGAAATAAAGGAGGGGAAGGAGAGGGAGAACGGAAGGGTTAAGGGGATGAAGGAGGATGGGAGGGAAATAAAGGAGGGGAAGGAGAGGAGGGAAAGGAAGGGTTAAGGGGATGAAGGAGGATGGGAGGGAAATAAAGGAGGGGAAGGAGAGGGAGAACGGAAGGGTTAAGGGGATGAAGGAGGATGGGAGGGAAATAAAGGAGGGGAAGGAGAGGGAAAGGAAGGGTTAAGGGGATGAAGGAGGATGGGAGGGAAATAAAGTAGGGGAAGGAGAGGGAGAACGGAAGGTTAAGGGATGAAGGAGGATGGAGGGAAATAAAGGAGAGGAAGGAGAGGAAGGAAAGGAAGGGTTAAGGGGATGAAGGAGGATGGGAGGGAAATAAAGGAGGGGAAGGAGAGGGGGAACGGTGGGGTTAGGGGGATGAAGGAGGATGGGAGGGAAATAAAGGAGGGGAAGGAGAGGGAGAACGGAAAGGTTAAGGGATGAAGGAGGATGGAGGGAAATAAAGGAGAGGAAGGAGAGGAGAACGAAGGGTTAAGGGGATGAAGGAGGATGGAGGAAATAAAGGAGAGGAAGGAGAGGAGGAAAGGAAGGGTTAAGGGGATGAAGGAGGATGGGAGGAAATAAAGGAGGGGAAGGAGAGGAAGGAAAGGAAGGGTTAAGGGGATGAAGGGGGATGGGAGGGAAATAAAGGAGAGGAAGGAGAGGAGGGAAAGGAAGGGTTAAGGGGATGAAGGGGATGGAGGGAAATAAAGGAGGGGAAGGAGAGGAGGGAAGTGTTATGGGGTTGTAGGGGGATGGGAGGGAAATAAAGGAGGGGAAGGAGAGGAAGGAAAGGAAGGGTTAAGGGGATGAAGGAGGATGGGAGGGAAATAAAGGAGGGGAAGGAGAGGATGGAAAGGACGGGTAAAGGGTATGAAGGAGAATGGGAGGCAAATAAAGGAGAGGAAGGAGAGGAAGGAAAGGAAGGGTTAAGGGGATGAAGGAGGATGGGAGGGAAATAAAGGAGAGGAAGGAGAGGAAGGAAAGGAAGGGTTAAGGGGATGAAGGAGGATGGGAGGGAAATAAAGGAGAGGAAGGAGAGGAAGGAAAGGAAGGGTTAAGGGGATGAAGGAGGATGGGAGGGAAATAAAGGAGAGGAAGGAGAGGAGGGAAAGGAAGGGTTAAGGGGATGAAGGAGGATGGGAGGGAAATAAAGGAGAGGAAGGAGAGGAAGGAAAGGAAGGGTTAAGGGGATGAAGGAGGATGGGAGGGAAATAAAGGAGGGGAAGGAGAGGAAGGAAAGGAAGGGTTAAGGGGATGAAGGAGGATGGGAGGGAAATAAAGGAGAGGAAGGAGAGGAAGGAAAGGAAGGTTAAGGGATGAAGGAGGATGGGAGGAAATAAAGGAGAGGAAGGAGAGGAGGAAGGAAGGGTTAAGGGGATGAAGGAGGATGGGAGGGAAATAAAGGAGGGGAAGGAGAGGAGGAAAGGAAGGGTTAAGGGATGAAGGAGGATGGGAGGAAATAAAGGAGGGGAAGGAGAGGAAGGAAAGGAAGGGTTAAGGGGATGAAGGAGGATGGGAGGGAAATAAAGGAGAGGAAGGAGAGGAAGGAAAGGAAGGGTTAAGGGGATGAAGGAGGATGGGAGGGAAATAAAGGAGAGGAAGGAGAGGAAGGAAAGGAAGGGTTAAGGGATTAAGGAGGATGGGAGGGAAATAAAGGAGGGAAGGAGAGGAGAACGAAGGTTAAGGGGATGAAGGAGGATGGGAGGTAAATAATGGTGGGGAAGGAGAGGGAGAAAGGAAGGGTTAAGGGGATGAAGGAGGATGGGAGGGAAATAAAGGAGAGGAAGGAGAGGGAGAACGGAAGGGTTACGGGGATTAAGGAGGATGGGAGGGAAATAAAGGAGGGGAAGGAGAGGGGGAACGGACGGGTTAGTGGGATGAAGGAGGATGGGAGGAAATAAAGGAGGGGAAGGAGAGGGAACGGTGGGGTTAGGGGGATGAAGGAGGATGGGAGGAAATAAAGGAGGGGAAGGAGAGGGGGAACGGTGGGGTTAGGGGGATGAAGGAGGATGGGAGGAAATAAAGGAGGGAAGGAGAGGGGAACGGTGGGGTTAGGGGATGAAGGAGGATGGAGGGAATAAAGGAGGGGAAGGAGAGGAGAAAGGAAGGGTTAAGGGGGTGAAGGAGGATGGAGGGAAATAAAGGAGGGGAAGGAGAGGGGGAACGGTGGGGTTAGGGGGATGAAGGAGGATGGGAGGGAAATAAAGGAGGGGAAGGAGAGGGAGAACGGAAGGGTTAAGGGGATGAAGGAGGATGGGAGGGAAATAAAGGAGGGGAAGGAGAGGGGGAACGGTGGGGTTATGGGGATGAAGGAGGATGGGAGGGAATTAAAGGAGGGGAAGGAGAGGGGGAACGGTTGGGTTAGGGGGATGAAGGAGGATGGGAGGAAATAAAGGAGGGAAGGAGAGGAGAACGAAGGGTTAAGGGTATTAAGGTGGATGGGAGGGAAATAAAGGAGGGGAAGGAGAGGGGGAACGGTGGGGTTAGGGGGATGAAGGAGGATGGGAGGGAAATAAAGGAGTGGAAGGAGAGGGAGAACGGAAGGGTTAAGGGGTTGAAGGAGGATGGGAGGAAATAAAGGAGGGAAGGAGAGGGGAACGGTGGGGTTAGGGGATGAAGGAGGATGGGAGGAAATAAAGGAGGGAAGGAGAGGGGAACGGGGGTTAGGGGATGAAGGAGGATGGGAGGAAATAAAGGAGGGGAAGGAGAGGGGGAACGGTGGGGTTAGGGGATGAAGGAGGATGGGAGGGAAATAAAGGAGGGGAAGGAGAGGGGGAACGGTGGGGTTAGGATGATGAAGGAGGATGGGAGGGAAATAAAGGAGGGGAAGGAGAGGGGGAACGGTGGGGTTAGGGGGATGAAGGAGGATGGGAGGGATATAAAGGAGAGGAAGGAGAGGGAGAACGGAAGGGTTAAGGGGGTGAAGGAGGATGGGAGGGAAATAAAGGAGGGGAAGGAGAGGGAGAACGGAAGGGTTAAGGGGATGAAGGAGGATGGGAGGGAAATAAAGGAGGGGAAGGAGAGGAGGGAAAGGAAGGAGAAAGAGGATAATGAAGAGGGTGAGGAACATAACTCAAAGCAATCGTGACCACAACCACAATATTATGTCCACCACCACCATCACCACCACCACAACCACCACCACCACCATCACCACCTACATAAATACCAATACCACAACCACCAACAGCACCACCTCTACAACCATCACCCCTCAACATCACGCCTAGCATCACCACTACCACCACCACAACCACCACCACCACCATCACCACCTACATAAATACCATTACCACAACCACCAACAGCACCACCTCTATAACCTTCACCCCCCAACATCACCCCCAGCGTCACCACTACCACCACCACAACCGCCACCACCAATATCACCACCAACATAAATAGCATTAACACAAGCCACAAGAACACAAACGCTATAGCCATCTCCCCCACCACAACTGCTACAACAACCACAACCACCTCCATCTTTACCACCACCACCACCACCACCACCACCATCACCACCGCCACCACCATCTTCACCATCACCACCGCCACCACCATCTTCACCATCACCACCACCACCACCATCTTCACCATCACCACCACCACCACCATCTTCACCATCACCACCACCACCACCATCTTCACCCTCACCACCACCACCACCATCTTCACCATCACCACCACCACCACCATCTTCACCATCACCACCACCACCACCATCTTCACCATCACCACCACCACCACCATCTTCACCATCACCACCACCACCACCATCTTCACCATCACCACCACCATCTTCACCATCACCACCACCACCACCATCTTCACCATCACCACCACCACCACCACCACCACCACCTCCATCTTCACCATCACCACCACCACCACCACCATCTTCAATATCACCACCACCACCTCCATCTTCACCATCACCACCACCACCACCATCTTCACCATCACCACCACCACCACTACTTCACCATCACCACCGCCACCACCATCTTCACCATCACCACCACCATCTTCACCATCACCACCACCACCACTACTTCACCATCACCACCACCACCACTACTTCACCATCACCACCGCCACCACCATCTTCACCATCACCACCACCACCACCATCTTCACCATCACCACCACCACCACCATCTTCACCATCACCACCACCATCTTCACCATCACCACCACCACCACCATCTTCACCATCACCACCACCACCACCATCTTCACCATCACCACCACCACCACCATCTTCACCATCACCACCACCATCTTCACCATCACCACCACCACCACCATCTTCACCATCACCACCACCACCACCATCTTCACCATCATAACCACCACCATCTTCACCATCACCATCACCACCACCCACCATCACCACAACAACCACCACCACTGTCACCACCACTACAACCACCACCACCAATATCACCACCAATATAAATGACATTAACACAAGCCCCAACAGCACAAACACTAAAGCCATTTCCCCCACCACAATCGTCACCACCACCACAACCACCTCCATACTCACCATCACTATCACCACCAACATCTTCATCATCATCACCACCACTATCGTCTTTACCATCACCACTACCACCAGCATCTTCACCATCACCACCACCACCACCCACCAACACAACAACCACCACTCCCTATCACCACCACTACAATCACCACCCTAACGACTACCACCACCACCATGTGTGTGTGTGTGTGTGTGTGTGTGTGTTGTAGTGATTCCAAGATCTTTTTCTACACTTAATGCAGAAAGTTTTTGGGGATTCATTTCGTACTGAACGCGATTGTTATTGTTTCCGATGTATAACACTTTACATTTGTTAACGTTAAATTTCATTTGTCATTGACTGGCCCAACGTGCAAGTCGATCTAGATCCGATTGTAATGCTTCTTCGTCGAGTATCGTAACTACCTAACTAGCGATTTTTGTGTCATCAGCAAATTTTGATATTTTACAAGTGAGGCCATCATCGATATCATTAGCATAAATTAGGAGGAGCATGGGACAAAGCACTGACCTTGAGGTACGCCGCTTCTGACATCGAGCCAGTTAGATGAAACACCGTTTTGAACTACTCTCTGTTTCCGCTCAGAGAGCCAGTCCACAAGCCAATTGTGAACGATACCTGAGATACCGTGCGCCAATAGTTTGCTGAGCAATCGTTTGTGGGGGACCTTATCAAATGCCTTTTGAAAATCCAGATATATAATGTCTACTGATCTGCTTTCACCTCAAAAAATATAATGAAAAATATCAAGTAAGTTAGTTAAACACGAAGGTTTGCTACGGACACCATGTCGCGAATTATTTATCATATTATTTTTTTCGAAGAACTTCACCATATTGCCGCGAATGATGGTCTCCATTAACTTACAAACAATCGATGTCAGGCTAGAGGAAGGAAGATAAGAAAAGGGGGACGGAGAGAAAAGATGGAGTGAAAGTAAGTAAAAAACGGGAAGATGGAGGGAAGGGAGAGGCAAGAGTAGAAAGAGGGAGAACGGATGGATTTGGTGGGATGAAGGAGGAAGGGAGGGAAATAAAGGAGGGGAAGGAGAAGGAGGCGAGTGAGGGACAGAATTCAACCACAATGTTATACCCACCACCAGCAATATCACAACCAACATAAATACCGTTGCCACAGCCACCAGCAGCAGCAACACTATAACCATTACCCCCTCAACACCATCCCCACCATCCCCACCACCATCCACACAACAACCACCACCAATATCACTATCAACATAAATACCATTAGCACAATCCACAACAGCACCACCACAACCACTACCACCACCACCACCCATACCACAACCGCACCACACCTCACCTGCTTTATCTGCAGCCAGCGGGTCTGCGCCAAGGGTCAGCAGGTCCTGCACCGTTCTCGTGTGGCCCTGCCAGGCAGCCAGCATCAGTGGTGTTCGGTCGTCGCTGCCGCGGCCCTCCACGCTGAGCCCCGCCCCCAGCAGGCAGGGCAGGAGGTGGGCGTAGCCACGATGGGCAGCAAGGGCCACCAGGCACCACGACCCACGTGTGTTAAAGGGGACGGTCACCTTGGGGTCTCCTCCCCTGGCGAGGAGCACCGTGGCCCTGCCCTCGTCTCCTTCCTTTACGCTGTGTATGAGCTCCGGCAACTGTGTGTGTGTGTGTGTGTGTGTGTGTGTGTGTGTGTTGGGGAGAAAAACGCGGACAACTGAATATTCACAGTCACAAAACCATCAAATGAGTTAGTAATTACTGGCAACAACACGACAACTCACCTGAGGTGAAAGTTTATAAAGGATATGATTATAGTAATATAAATAAAAATTAAAATAATGATAATAGTAACAATACAAGTAATAATAATAATAATAATAATAATAATAATAATAATAATAATAATAATAATGATAATAATAATAATAATAATAATAATAATAAGAAGAAGAAGAAGAAAAATTATTTTTTTACATTATCATTATCATTATTATTTTCAAAATGCATTACTAATTATATGTCCTGGTTCTAGGGGTCATTTGTGTACATCTCTCTTTTAGAGAAACACTATCCATTTCTATTGAATATGTGTCAAAACACTCCAAAAAGGCATAGGTAAAACTTTCAAAGCTGGTAAGTTATGTAATAACTGGATGTGAAAGAATATTTTTGCTCATGAGAAATTTTTAATAGTGCGTTCCCGTTTTTCATCCATATTTCATCAGATTTTATATTAAAAGACTTAATGTCACATTGTCTAATAGCAATGATGTACAATCGTGGGACACAAGTGATGACACTCTGTCCACTGAGTTTCGTTCACCGGCCCCGACTTTAAAATATATACACCGCATGGAAAGAGGCTAATGTTCAGATATGTCACTACATATACACTCTCCATAATTTATTAGATATGAATTTGTCAGTTGTGCACACTGATAACAACTTTTATATTCGCGGACGAAAATGTCTCTTTACATTTCGTTCAAATTTAGTCAGGGACAGCTAAAGTTGTTCACAACGCTATTATGCATTTGAATAAATGTTGTATTCATTCCAGCAGCGTCCTCGCTAAGAGAATACGAAGAAAACATTGATAATGTGCACAAAAATTCTGATATGGTTTAAAAATATATAATAATACCACCGTTTAACTCTCGCTTGACAGTGTACGTTATGCAATGACGTCATCGACCATGCCAGCCGGCGCATCTAAGAAACTAGTAGGCTATTGTGAATTGAAATGAATTACAAAGCTATTATTTTGCATTTGAGAATACTAAGCGATTCGTTTGCATTTATGAAACTAGGCTATTACTTTGCATTTACGAATACTAAGTTATTATTATGCATTTAAGAAAACTAGGCTATTATTTTGCAGTGACTTTTTTTTCTTAAGATAAATTAATCTCTCTCTCTCTCTCTCTCTCTCTCTCTCCAGAATGCATACTGACGACCACATCCAAGCAAGTAATTAGCTAATGGAATGCAGAAAATCTTATTACAGATCGTGCACTAGTGGAAACAAGAGCATTCATAACATATTTTTTTTAAGAAACATAATCGTCGTGCAGTTGATGCTCACAGTTTCGTAAGAAAAAAGCCTTAAATAATATCTCTCTTACACCCACACACTCTTTGATTCTTGCACACACACACACAGACACACATACGTATTATATAACCCGAAACATTTTGGAAACTGTGTCAACACTTGTGTCCCACGACTGTACAGTCGACGCTAGAGAGTAGTGTCACGTTTTCAGAATGTTTAGCCTGGTGGCGGTATCTGGCAACTATTCCACGGTGGCGCATTCACCGGTGATGTTAGTGACGCGTATCAGTGTGTACAGTGTGTGTGACCGTGAAATTATAATATTGTATAATATTATATCATATTATAATATAATGTAGTTAGAAATATACCAGATTACATGAATTCTATTTAGAAATGCGATAATGAATGTCTTCTACATGATGATAATGATGACGACGAGGTAAAACATCACGAACAGTCTGAAACACTTTTCCTATTAAACTTTGAAAATACCGTGTGCAATGCTGTCCTTCACAGAGGCAGGCAGTGACTAATGCTCCTTACCATCAAACAGCAAATAGGCTTGAGGGTCTGTTTAACTCGCAGCTTTAATTCCCGTCACTATAAAGCCTCAAAGACAATTCAGATAATCAAAAATCTAAAATCATTTATCCGTGAAGATTACGTAATTAAGTATAAATACGCGTGTGTGTGTGTGTGTGTGTGTGTGTGTGTGTGTGTTGAGTGCGAGCGCGGAAAAGCCCGCGGTCGACGACGCCATCATGTGAACGTTTATAGCCTATTATTACGTATATATATATTTTTTTTTAATAAAGATCAAGATCTCGGCTGTCAGGGATTTATTTTTTAAGTTAAAAGGCATAACAATCTCCGTTAATAAGTGCAGTATATTTTTAAATGTATCATAGTTTGATAAACAACTTAGAGTTGCTCTTGACTAAATTTGACCGAAACTAAAAGCTCGTGTCAAAATGTGGCGACAGAGCCTAAAGAAAATATATTTATTAAGCGTTAGCGACGGGCACTTTTATGAATATCTATCTTAAAATTATGGAGAGTGCACCTGTGAGCACCGATCACGACAACAGTACGATTTCGATAGAATGTAATAATTTTCATGTCGCGTGGAGGTGTTTTTTTTTTTTACAACAAAGGAGACAGCTCAAGGGCACAAAAAAGAAAATAGTAATTAAAAAAAGCCCGCTACTCGCTGCTCCCACAAAAGAATCAAAAGAGGTGGCCGAAAGAAAGGTCAATTTCGGGAGGAGAGGTGTCCTGATACCCTCCTTTTGAAAGAGTTCAAGTCGTAGGCAGGAGGAAATACAGATGAAGGAAGATTGTTCCAGAGTTTACCAGCGTGAGGGATGAAAGAGTGAAGATGCTGGTTAACTCTTGCATAAGGGGTTTGGACAGTATAGGGATGGGCATGAGTAGAAAGTCGTGCAGCAGGGCCGCGGGAGGGGGGGAGGCATGCAGTTAGCAAGTTCAGAAGAGCAGTCAGCGTGGAAATATCGATAGAAGATAGAAAGAGAGGCAACATCGCGACGGAATTTAAGAGGCAGAATAATAATAATAATAATAATAATAATAATAATAATAAACTTTATTTCCACTAAAAAGTGGTTATTCTAAACATCTAAATATACATGGTAGGTTATACATATAAATATACATGGTGTATTATACATCTAAATATACATGATAGAATATACAGAAGGCAGTGGAGTAGATAATACATTCATGCAGAGGTCAACAGCTTCTTTTTAAGAATTGATTTTAATGTGGTCAGATTATGAGAGTCTTTTATTTCATTCGGTAGTTGGTTCCATAATTTAGGACCCAATACATGAAAGGCTCTTGGACCTGTGTCGGTGTTGGTTCTCGGGACGTAGAGATTGTTTTGTTGTCTTGTTGTTGAGTCTGTCATATAGTTAACAGTTGGGAGAGAGAGGATGTGGTCTGGGTAATCTTTTATTTTTCTGCTTAAACACTTTCGTGATGAGGTTAAAGGTGATTAGGTCTTTGATTTTAAGCCATTGTAAATCTTTAAATAATGGAGTGACATGATCGTATTTCCTGGCTTTCCCATCTGCCACTTTTATCGCGAAGTTTTGTAGTTTTTGCACTTTGTTTATTAAAGTTGAGTTTGTTGTCCCCCATATTGTGATGCCGTATTTTATGATACTTAATACCAAAGTCTGTATAACCATTAAGCGTGTTTCTTTGTTGAAGAGATCTTTGTGTCTGTTAATGAAATTTAAGGTTCCCATTGTTTTCCTAGTCATTTCATTTATGTGTCTGTCGAAGGTCATGTGTGAATCCAGATGTAAGCCAAGGTTCTTAACATGGAGGAGGGGTTGTATAACGCCATCGGCACGTCTGATGGTGGTGTTAGGTATGTGTGTCAGGAGTTGGCGTGTGCCTAGGAAGATACATTGTGTCTTATTGATGTTTAGCTGAAGGCCGTTCTGTAGAAAATAGGTTCTTATTTGTTTCAAAGTGATCTCAGTTTTATTAATTAAAGTATTTATTTCGTTGATATTACCGCTGTGGAGGAACTGTGTGTCGTCAGCGTATTGTACTAGAAGGCAGTTATTGATATAGGTAGATATGTCATTTACATGGATATTGAATAATGTTGGGCCTAGTATTGAACCTTGGGGGACTCCAAAGGCTACTGATTTCTTGGATGAGACGATGTCTTTAATGCGGACTGACTGTGACCTGTCATCGAGGTAATTGTCAAACCAGTAGGTGTCAACATTAATCTGTTGAAGTTTTCGGAGTAAGATGGTGTGGCTGACACTGTCGAAGGCCTTAGAAAGGTCGCAGAGTGTTAAAAGTGATATTTGTTTGTTATCTATATTATCATAAACTTTATTGGTAATTACTTGCAGCGCTGTCTCTGTACAGAGTTTAGGTCTAAAGCCGTGTTGGTTGGAGAGAGAAGTTTGTTACGTTCCAGGAATGACATTAATTGATTGGCAACTACCTTTTCTAATATTTTTGAAAAAATTGGAAGTAGAGAGATGGGACGATAATTTCCTATTTCGTCTGGGTTTCCGTTTTTATATAGTGGGGTGACAACAGCGTTTTTCCAGGAGGCAGGAAAGATGCCTGTGACGATTGAGGTATTTATGATGGTTGCGAGGTAGAATATGATAACTATAAGTGAGTCTTTGACAAACCTTAGGGAAATGTTATCACAACCAAACGATTTAGTATTTTGAAGATGTTTTACAGTTAAGATGATTGTGTTCTGGTCTACTGGCTGAGGTCTGAAAAGCGCGAGATTAGTGGGGGTAGAGGGCGCGACCGGGATGTTAGGAGCTTCGTTAAGGTGATTACGGTTTTCGACTTTTAATGATTTTTGAGTTGATTCGTATGTGGTTAGGCCGACGTTCGCAAAGAAGTTATTAAAATCTTCAGCTTTTTCACTTATGTTCTCAAGGGGTCGTGCTCCGTGTTTTACTAGGAATAATAGTTTTTAATGTGTTCCAAGTTGCAGCTGTGTTATTCTTGCAGGTGTGTAGTTTTTGGTGGTAGTATTTTTTCTTTGATGTGGTTATTAAACGTTTGACGTTTTTCTTTATTTCTTTATATTTTTGCTGTATAATCATGTTATATCTGTGATTTTTTAATATCCTTTGAGCTTTCTTGTGTTCTGCTAATGCCTCTATAATTTCATCATTGATCCAAGGTGCGGGGGGTCGGTGAAGAACGATAATAGATATCGGAGCACTTCTGCCGAGACTGGTAGTAATGACAGATGTTAGTATAGACAACTATTTATCTACATCGTCAGTGCGTAATATTTCATTTAGTGTGGAGGTTTCTAGGATATGGGAGCATAGAAGGTCGCTGTTATATTTTCTTAGGTCACGTTTAGTTACGGTGATGGGTTGGCGCTTGGGTTTAAGGATGTTGACAGAGGCGCCTATAAGCTCATGGTCTGCGATCGTGCAAGGGATTACGTAGGAATGAGTGACAAGATCTGGCTTATTAGTGATGATCACATCTAAGAGGGTTGCAGAAGTGGGTGTCACTCGTATGGGTGTGTTTATAATTTGTGTAAGCTTATTGTTGGCTATTATACGTGATAGTTTACTGTTGGGTAGGAGGAGGTTGTCGTTGAGGTCACCTAATAAGAAAAATGTCTTTTTACGCATAATTAATGCCCTCAATGTGTCTTCTATGTGATCAAATGAAGTAGAACAGGCCTTAGGATGTCGGTAGATACTGTTTATAAGGATGGAGGGTAGTTTTCTGCATTGAACTTGGATACAAATTTCATCTACCCCTTCGTGTTTAGGTACGCCTGTGTTTATCGAAGCTGAGTGTAAGCCATTATGAACATATATACATGCCCCTCCGCCTTTGCCTCTGTCTTGTCTGTAAAGTTTAAAGTTAGGAATGTTCGCGTGTGAGTCTGGGGTGTGTGTGAGTAACCATGATTCACTGATGCATAATATGTCGATTTGCCTTTCGTTGATTAATAGGTTGATTTCATCCAAATTATTGAGTAATGATTGCGCATTTATGTGTTCAATAGTTAGGTTGTCTTTTTTGTTCGTAGACTGAGAACTAGCGGCAGCACATTCTTTGCCTTTCTCCTAGCGTGAGGTGTAATAGTGACAATGGCGATCCTTGTGCCCGTATTCTAAACATTCATAGCAACGCACTTTATGATCAAGCCTACAGTTTGATTGGACATGATTAAATTCCCCGCAGTTATAACACCCCACTTTCCTGTTGGATGAGTGTTCTGAGCTTGGAGGTTGTGTGTTGTAGGCTTGCGTGTCCCGTGATGGTAGGCGTGGTGGGGAGGTGTTGTAGCTACGGTGTCCGGCGCGGTTTGTGGGCGGCGCGTTGTAGCTCATTTGCGTGTCTCGGGAGGGCGGGTGTGTTGGGGAGGAGCCGTACTTGAGGTCTTTAGGGTGGGGTTGCTGGGGCGGTGGGTCGTGGCCGCGGTGTCCGTCAGGGGCCGGATTCATCAAACCATTTACCAGACCTCTGTTTGGTAAGTTTCGCGGTATCTCCGCCCACCCGGTAAATCGGTATTCATCAACCACTTACCGCACCTCTGGTAAGGCCAAAAGTTACCACGGCTCCGAGCACCCGTAACTGAGTTACCGGAGGCGTGGTAAGTGGGTAAATACTGCCGCCTCAGGTTTATTTTCCCGTGTGACTGCTTGTATCGGCGGTTCCTGAACATGACAATGCAATTGCAATAATCTCGGTAGTTGCAGGAGTATGAAAACGTATAATAGTGACGGAAATAAGTGGAGAGAGACGTGGAAAAGACGAAGTGAGTGACACGTAGCCGCATCGGCGATGAGTTATCCTCAGTTTTCACTCTCTACTTATCGTGTTCCATGGTTTTATACGCAAATATTCGACTGACATGCTTAGTAGTGAATGGAAGTGACAAACATGAGTGAGTACAGCCGTGTAAATACCGCTGAGTAAATCGAAATGAACGGCACATTAGCGGGTCAGCTGACAGCTCTCCACGAATAAAAAGTGGTGTTTTTTTTTACTTAAATTTCCATGATTTTGATCTGCAACGTTAAAGACTCAAAGCAAATAGTTAGCATATGAAAAGAAATGCAGTTCATAAGACTTGTGGGAAGAGTGCACTTGGAACTCTGTTGATGAAGAGTAATCAGTCAAATCATGGGACTATTATTACCTGTTGTTGTTTAGCAGTATGTCTCACAGTCATATTCATTGATTATTGTAATTGTGTTTTGAAATATTTAGATGTCTAGCTGGACATAATTAGTGTCAGAGGAGATACCATGATCATGAAGGCAGTTTTTCCAGCTATAATTATAATCAGACCCTCAAGCATCACATTATTCTCGGCCACCCTTGGACTTTGGTTGTTCAGATGTTAGTCGACATAGCTCTACATACTGAGTTCTTCCTTGCGTGTAAACAAATATTAACAAATGTGTGGAAATCATTCACTTCATTTACACATCCAATATTTCCAATAGATTAATAAAATAATGGTCAAAGCACATGAGTGATGTATTATTTATTGAAAAAAAATTTGGGGGGGGGAGTGTTCTGTGTCCCTCTAACAAATGTTATTGATATGCTGGTAAAATGATACTTAACAAAGTAATAATGGAGGGAGAATTTGGAATGCAGGGGCCAAGGGGTAAAGTAATGCTGGTGATAATTATATTTTCAGCTGTTAGTTTTATCGGATAATATTAGGTTAGTTTGGGTTTTCAGGACTCCTAACCCAAGCAAAATATAATGCACTGTGGTGTTTGTCACCTATGGACTATGTTGATTTTGCCAAGTTGGAAACAATTTTGTAAAACATTTTACCAGAATGTCAGTAGGAACTAGGGAGCAAGAGACCTGTTGCTTGACAAGCTACCGTGACATTTCATCCGAAGAAATGGAGACACCGTTTTAGATCTGGATGGAACGTTTGATAATAAATAGTTATTTACTTAGGTTCTATATAATTATATTAGCTGATCACTGGACTTTTTTAAGTAACTGGAACAAAAAGAATCCAATTCTAGCATATGAGATTATTACCCTATATAAATTATTTTTTTGTAGGTGAAATGGCGCTGCTCTGGGCACTGGAACATGACAGGCTACGACGGGAAAGAGTTTTCAGAGACCGTCTCAATCCTTTAGAGGTCAGCGATGATCTCCTCCTACACTATTATCGGCTGCCCGCCCATGAAATCCTTCAGCTGTGTGAGGAGATTGGACCACATATCCACAGGCCCACAAGTAGGACAAGAGCAATTCCAATTCACACAGATCTTGGTTGCCCTGCGTTTTTATGCCAGTGGGACATTTCAGAATGTGGTGGGTGATGTAGCTGGTATCAGTCAGTCATCAATATCAAGAATATTGAATGATGTTACTGAGGCTTTGTTGAACAAAGCAAAACGAGAAATAAATATGCCCCAAAATCTGCAGGAGCTCATGCTTATCAAGCAAGATTTTTATGGCCTCAGTGGATTCCCTTCTGTCATAGGGGCAATAGACTGCACTCATATACCCATCAAAGCACCTGCAAATGCAGTTGTTTATCTGAACAGAAAGAGGAAGTACAGCCTTAATGTACAAGTTGTGGCAGACTCAAAGATGAGGATCATCAGCTTCTGTGCAAGCTTTCCCGGGAGTGTTCATGACTCCTACATATGGCGTCAAAGTGTCCTGCGCCAGCAGTTTGTGGAGGGCCAGTACGGAGACTCACTACTTCTTGGTAATTACCATAACCTTTGCTGTATTTTGTAAAATTTAGCAGCTGTAAGAAAAACAGCATAAGTTAATGTGCCTCCATGGTGCTGTGGTTAGTATACATTTTCACAACTGTGTGCCTGAGTTCAAATCCTTCTTTTCTGGATGATCGGTAAATTGTTACCTGGGGAAGGTGAACTGGTAACCTGGATGCTGCACTGGGCCTGTGTCCCAAGTTAATGGATTGTTACCCACCACAGGCTGGAGGGCCAATGGTATGGAGATGAGTATCGTGACCATTCAAAGCTAATAGCATATGCTCCCAACTTAACCTGTATGTTAATGTTTGGCTTTGTTATCTTCTTGACTTGTCAGATGCATTATCCTGGTTATCCTTTCGAGGGATTAATATGGATGAGTATTTACAAAAAGGTTATGGAAATGCTGTCCATTCAGTCACAGCATGTATTCTGACCTTTTTAGAACAATTTTGCTATCTACCAACTGCTTTCCAACTTCCACGCTCATGCTTGTCCAGGATCTAATAACTTTCCTCAATGTTAAGCCCTTTTAAACTTTGTTTTTTGTAATGCTTACAAAATTCATTTATATACATAAGTGCCTCTGAAGTGTATTTACTAGCAAATATAATTTTTATGCAGTAAATAGGACAACCTGTTTCATTAGGGAAAAATAAAGAAAAAACAACAAGGAATGGACTGGGTGTCATAAGAATAAAAGACAGGGTAGTATATGTTCTATTTTTATAAAATGGCCACTCATATTTTTTAGAGCAATGGAAATGTAGTTAAGGAATGGAAAGAGACAAAGAGTAAGGAACATTATGAAATGTATACTGCATAATAGGGCAGACAGGGCCCCTGTATATAGATATCATTTGGGAGGATAAAAAGAACTGGCAGAGATGATACAGAAAGCCCAACCTCAAAGAAGCTGATTAAGTAAGAGAGATGTGAAGTTTCCAGTTGAGATTTTGAGTTAAGGATAGACCGAGGATGTTTATTGTAGGAGGTGACAGCTGAGTGTTATTGAAAAATGGGGGATAAGTGTTTGGAAGATTGTGTCAAGTTGACAGGTTAAAAAATTGAGTTTTAGAGGCGTTGAAGGACTTGGCTTAATTGGAAGTGATAATAAGGTATGGAGTTGAGCATTCTGCAGCTTCCATCCTGGAATCGTGTAGTTTCTGTTGGGAAGCTCTTTTGTAGTCTGAAGGATTGGAACGGTCACCCGTCTTAAGCACAGGCTGCATGTTGGCATACTTCCAGTAGGAAGTAAAACTTAGATGTTAAAAGACAGTGGTGCTGGACGGAGTGGTTGGCCATGTTGGTGGTGCTGGGTGTGGAGGTCTGCTGGATGGTCCTAAGGGAGGGGCTGAGGAGGCATCTGTGGAGGGATCCTATAAGGTGCAGTGGCTGTTCATCCTCGCTTTTGGGCTGGACGATAAATGGGTACCTGAGGAAGATTGGGGAAGGTAAACTGGATGTCACCCTAGCACAGTGCCTTGGAAGTAATGGGATCTTTTTCACCGCAGGCTCAATGTGCTGTAAATGAACTTTGAGGCCACACGCAGCTACAGCGTGTGGTCCCATTGTAGATAATAGTGTCTTAATACTACCCTCTTGAAAGAGCTTAAGTAGTAGACAGGAAGATATACAAACAGGAAAAGGCTGTTCCAGAATTCACCAGCTTAAGGGATGAAAGCATTAAGGAGCTGGTTAACTTTCCATAACAAAACAACCACTGCAAAGATGATGTTAGATGAAAAATTAGTTTATATTCTGATCCTTGCAGGTGATTCTGGTTATCCTCTAGAGCCCTTCCTAATGACACCAGTGAGCCAACCAACAACTGATGCTCATCGTGCCTATAACCGCAGCCACTCTAGGACACGTGTTGTGGTGGAACAGACTTTTGGGGTATTAAAATCTCGGTTCCGTTGCTTGCATGGGTCAGGTGGCAGCCTTCAGTATGACCCAGTCAAGTGTGCCAAAATTGCAATTGCATGTATGCTATTGCATAATATTTGTATCAGTAGAAGAATTCAATTAAATGAGCCTTTAGTACAAGAGATTGAAAACATGGAAAATGATGCCTACAGAGGAAATGAAGTCACAGGGCAGGCTCGACGAAGGGGTCTGATTGACAATGTCTTTTCATAGACAGTGTTGTTGGTTGGAATGTGCATGTATGCTATTGCATAATATTTGTGTCAGTAGAAGAATTCAATTAAATGAACCTTTACTAGAGATTGAAAACATGGAAAATGATGCCTACAGGGGAAATGAAGACACATTTTAACATTTCTTCTAAGTCACTTTAAATTATACAAACTACAAATTCATACCACTGCGATTTTCGGATGATTGGACTTTTACTGTATTGGTGTCTTTTTGCATACGTATGTGTGCAAAATAATTGCTGCATTAACAAAAGGAAAGACTTTTTATTCAAAAGGAATATTAATACTTGAGAACTGGAAGGGCAGACACTTTGACTGATTGATTTAGAATGTTTTTATACCTATAGTCCATTCACTTCAGCTGTGAATCCACAATGGCTGGAAATATTGATAAAAAATTAAAGTATATATTATCATTAAATGTTGTTCTCTGACTTCTACTCACCGTAATTATTAACAATTGAGGATGGAAAATTGTGTTAATAGTTGTGGAATCACTGCTTATTCCAATGTTATCAACAAAATAAACTTATCTATATCAGATGAGCTAAGTAAAGGAATACTAATATTTCTTGATTATAGAATAGTGTTTTGGAGTCAAAATTGTCAGATACCTCCTGCCAACAGCCAGTCAGCAGTGTCTTAATATACTAAGGTAAGATCTAGGGATCCACCTTAACAGAATGGATTATGGTATAATTCATGTTATGCTACAAAGGCAAAATAAAAAAAAGGTTAACTATGTTTTGTTTCTAACTAAAGAAACCCATTTAATAAAAACCTACCTAATTGGACCTGTCACCTTATTTTGACAAGGTAACTGCAATTTTTTCCAAGGCTGCAGCTACCTTGTCCATAGTACCACTCAGCCTCCTCATTTCAAGAAGGATATCTTCTTGAATTTCCACCATTTTTGGCCCAACTGGTGGATCAACCCTCTTGTGTCTTCTGGTGAAAGCTTGAGGTGCCGCTCCTACATCAGGGGGAGATTGAGTTTCAGGGGCACGGTGGACAGGTGCCAATTCAGGGGCCAGCTGGTGAGTAGGAGTAGGGCGGGGATGGTGAGGAGGGGGCTGTGATGGGCCTTGCAGAAGTGCGGGTGTCATAGAATCCTCCGAAAGGAAGATTCTACACACTTCTGTGTCTGCAGCAGCTGTACGTAAAAAATCATTATGATAAGAGTAATTCAACATGGTATGATATCTTATTTTGTGCTTTGATTATGAGTAGCGAGGAATTTTAGGAAAACCTAAACAAATATGTCTGCTCAACTTAAGATATATATGTTCAGACCACACAGACTATGCAGAATGGTGGTCTCTCCTTAAACCCAATTGAAACTATGTAAAAGCTTTGCAATTTCTGCCTTAGCAAACATGAAGGTGAAAAGGTCAAGTTGATTTTTAAATCAGTTGTGTTGCACTGAACCACTGAAGGTGGAAGTTTATTTCATAATTAAGTTTCTCTGGAAATCAAGAGTTAGTGGGCAAAGCAATAAAATAACATAACATATACCAAATAAAACAAATGAATGTGTAAAAAAATCAAGATAAACAACAAAAGTTATGGGAAATTGAACCCATGCCTTTAGAGCAACTGATGAGTGGGGTCACTTTTCCTTAATACGGAGTCCACAGTGTGGGGCTGGGGTGTTACGGCAAGTGCCGCAGAAGTGGCCTCTGGCATAGTGACTTTTTAGCTCATCACTGGCTCAGTTGGGTTGCTGCCCTGCTGACTACTATTATGAAGGCCTGAGTTCAATTCCCAGCACTTAATGACAAACATTTCAAGATTTTTCACTACATTATTGAATTTTTTTATGGTGAAATATATCAAGTTAGTGGCACTTGTCATAAAGACAAATGTTACGTAGGTTACCAAATACAAAGATTACCATGAAGTACATTTCATAACATAATTTACCTGCAGACACAGAAGGTGTTGGACGAGGATCTGATTCTAAACCAGATCCCACACCCGCTACAACTGCAGGGTCCAGCACCTGCGCCATGGCCTCCTCAGCATCGGTGAGGGTGTGTGTTTGGACAGAGCCGCCACCTGTACAATTTTGTAAAAAATTAGTACATGGCAATGCAGTTATGCTTAAACTTATTCTGAATCATTACCTGAATAACTACCCCAACACTGTTATACCTGTCTTTGCCAAAATAGACAGCTATTTCCACCAAAGTGCCGCAAAAGTGGCCCCTGGCATAGTGACGGCACTAACTTATCACTGCTAAAATATTAACTTATTACCTCTTTATGCATTATTCTAATATTTGAAAAACAATAATTAGTGATATAAACAGTTATCTGTGTTTGTTAACATATAAACCCTGTAAGTTAGATGTTTTTAATAGAGGGACGAGGGACTGCAAAGACAGCGATGAAAACCATCATGACCCATGATAGAATTAATGTCTAGAGAAGATAGTCTTTGCCTTACCACTTCAAAGGAAATAGTTATGTTAGTGACAGAAGAGTCAGACAGTTGATAGGAGAAAGGGGTATTTAATTCATGAGTAATATAAACAAGAAAACTTTCTAGTGAATGTCTGCCATTACTCACATTCAGCGGTTGCATAACCTTTAGCTAGTCTAAGAGGACCCACAGAATGAGTGCTAAGTTTTTTATTCTAATATAATGATTAAAGGATTTTGGGGAACTTTTCATCTTATTGATGAGGGATCTATCAAGGGCCAACTGAAAATACAAAAAGTAGTTTCAGTACCTGTCCTTAAGGTACTTGAAATGTTCCAAGGCAAGGACGACTTGTTGAGAGCTTCAGTCTAGATAATGTGGCATAACACAGCTGTTGCAGATTTCATAATCAATCACTATCATGCCATAAGAAGCTAATTATGTTGAATTTACCACTATACCATTCATATTTAGCCAATTAGAGCTAACTTCCCTACTGACTGGTCTGGAAATATTACTGGAAGATTAGCAGACAGTGACCAAATTTGGGAAAATTGCCCAATATATCTAGGTACATCTCCTACTCTAGCCCCATCCAAATCCAGTATGTTACAAGATGAAACATGGTCGGGGCAGAGATCCACCAGTGAAGACCCTAAGAAGTGAAGCAGTCCACAAATTGTTCATGAAGTGGAGTATTTTCTTACTGACAGGTGTTCTCTCTGGTACCAAGGAATTAGAGGTAAAGTCACCCATGATGGCTACTTCTATTGAAGGACATAAAGAATATAAAAAGCTACATTAAATTTGAGTTATCAGAAAAGCTACAAAGAGGAAAATATACTATTATTATATACAGATTAAATTCAATGAAATGTATAACACAAACATTATTGCAGTTAACTTCAACAAAGTTAATAAGTTTGTTAACACCGAGACACTCCCATATGCCTCCCAATGTTGCCAGGAACATCAGAACGAGCTTTGTTGTATAGCATAATATACAAATGAATCAGGAACATCAGATAATAAAAGTTAATAAGGTAATAAGGAACCAAATTTCAAAAATGTGAAATCTATTACAGGCTGGAGAACTGTTCCTCCATGACTGTTCACTGCTTTTTAGAACACTACAGAAGATATATTCTCACCTGTGCTAGTCGCCTCACGTCTTAATTCTCCCAACTTCTTCTTAGTGTGGCGCTTGAAGTCGGAGAACTTCATGCGAACCTCCTCCACGCTGCGCCCAACTCCACTCACGGCGTTGACCTCCTCCACCACAGCTTCCCAAGCTCGTTGCTTGGCTGCAGCGGTGACGCAAGAGGACAGAGGCCCTGTGATGGTTTCCCATCTTTGCCTCACCCCTGTGATGAGGGCTAAAATTTCCTCGTTTGAGAAATTGGGCCGCCTTCTTTTCACAGCTGACGCCATGTTTTGAAAGTGAGGCGCGCTTCTGGCGTTAGCGTCGCCGAACCTTCATCATTATTATCCATATGCAACAGCATGCTCACCAAATGACGGAAACTATGGAGGTAACATACAGAAACGTGCAGAATATTGTATAAGCGATTATATTTTTATTTCAAAGATAAATATACAAGTAATGTGCTTTCATTCATAAAAAACACATCTTATTGAGGGATTACAACGCTAATTATTTGTTTTAAGGCAGTATTTACCTCTGTACAATACACATGTCTTGATTTTGAAGTCTGTGCATTAGTAAACAAACGACACGTGAAAGCCCAAATACATTATGAAAGGTCGCACGTGATTGGCTATCCAGCCCAACCAATCGTTGCTAGGGTGCGAGTTACCGGAGCGTTACCATGCCGTTGATGAATCCCGTGGTTGAAAGATGCCGCAGCTCTGGTAGCGCTCCGGTAAATGCGAGAGATACCAGAGGCGTGGTTGGTAAGATTGATGAATCCGGGCCCGGGTGTGTAGGCGTGGTGATAAGCTCCTCGGGGGCTCCTTGAGCCTTTTCCCGGTAGGGAGGGGTAGTGGCTCTGTTTGACAGGAGGACAGGAGGAGCTGTACCTGAGGTCTGTAGGGTGAGGTCGCCGGGGGGGTGAGTCATGGCCTCGGTATCCGTCTGCTGTGTAGGTGGGGTGATAAGCTCCTTGGGGGCTCCTCAGATCATTTCCTGCTTCCTTTCTTCGTCGCCGGTTGACAACCAGTTGCCATCCCTCGCTTGTTTCAAGTTCCTGGCTGTGTGTGGTTGTTTCGTTCTGCGAGACTGCAGATTTTTCCTTGTTTCTAGGGGGTACAGTTAGGGAGTGATGGCGGATGTTCATGAGTTTCCTTTCCGTATTCGCTTTCATTTTCTCCCAGTTCACACAGTTGGAAAAGGTTGGGAGATGTTTTGCAAATACTTTGAGCAGCCTGACCACTCCAGTCCTATTCAGGAGTGTCACTTCATCTCCAATGTCTTCGTAGCATGACTCATCCATTTCTTTAGTTAAGAGTCTGAAGTCAGGGTCAGGGCTCACTACATGAATGCTGTTGTCTTCCGCCCACTTTGTTATGTGTTCATTGTGGTCGTTGATCATGCCTTGCAGGACGTCGGACTTGGGGGTGGGGACAAGTAAGCTTACGTATATTTTCATGTTATGTTTTTTTTGTTTAAGCTCACTAATTAAAGCGCCCAGGTTGTCAAGAGTCTCTTCTGGGGTGTTATTTTCCTTCAGATAAGATAGTCCACCATAAATTATGCACTTAGATGGCTGCCAAGAGCTTCTCCTGGACCCAACATTTCATGAGGTCAAAAGTTACATGGTGGAGTGTTCTGATTTTACAATTTTCATTGAAGTCGGTAGCCCATATATTGATTAGGTTCTCGTCACCGAGCAGCAGAGTGTCCGTCACCACAGTTTCTTCACTTTCCAAGGATGGGTGTGGGATCTGGGGATTGTGTCTGTCTATCAGTAGGAGGAGGAGAGCTGATGAAACGAAGAGCCTTAGACTCCACTCTGTCCAGAAGAGCTGTGTGAGTGGAGCCTCCCCACACGTGAGATGCATACTCCGTACGAGGACGGACAAGGCCCCTGTATATGGATAGCAACTGCGATACAGAACGCCCAACCTCGAGGAAGCTGATTTAGCGAGAGAGGAGATATGAAGTTTCCAGTTGAGATTTTGAGTTAAGGATAGACCGAGGATGTTTAGTGTTGAAGACGGTGACAGCTGAGTGTTGTCAAAGAATAGGGGATAGGTGTTTGGAAGATTGTGTCGAGTTGATAGGTGGAGAAATTGAGTTTTTGAGGCATTGAAGGACACAAGGTTCCTTCTGCCCCAATCGGAAATGATAGCAAGGTCTGAGGTTAAGCGTTCTGCAGCCTCCAGTCTGGAGTCGTGTACTTCCTGTTGTGATGGTCTTCTATTGAAAGAAGTTGAATAATGCAGAGTGGAGTTACCATCGTATGAATGGACAGGACAGTGTTATGGTACCCTCGTCCAACCGAGCTTCGAAGCGCGCCATCAAACAACATCACCTCACGAATAACTTCACGCACGAGTCCTCGAAGCTGCAGCCGCACCAGCTCATTCGCTCGAGGACTCGTGACTTCCACATCGAAGCTTCACCCATCATTTAGTTGAATGGCACGAAGCCTCACACTTCGCGGACCGACTCGCCCGCCGAGGTTATAAATACCTCAACTGCTTACCCCAGCCAGTCTCACCTGAGGTAGTTCACTCTTCCGAAGACGCAAGGGCTCTTCACTCCGAGCAACCAGGATTCACCGAGGGGTATGACACAAACAATAAAAATATCCTACGTAAATTTTGTCACGAACAAGACCTCGATTGGGATGACGCTCTTCCTTACATGCTATTTGCTTTTCCGAGAAACACCAACCCTTCGAGTTGTTGTTCGGAAGGAAAGTGAGAGGGCCACTAAGGTTGTTAAAGACAAGCTACTAGACTCAACCACTCATAAGTTTGTCTCTGTCACTAACTATCTAGATCACTTAAAAGCAACCCTATCTAAAGTTCAATCATTCGCCCGAAACAATTTAAATCACGCTCAACAAACCATAAAAGTAAATTTTGGCAAGAAGGCTAAAATCAGAACATTTAATGAGGTTCATCAAGTTCTTGCCTTCATTCCAGCCCCTAAATCACCCTTGCAAATTAAGTATCATGGTCCTTATAACATCTTGCAGAAAGTAGGAGACAACAATTATGTCATCAGCACCCCTGACCGTCGCAAGTCAACTCAGTGTATTCATGCAAACCTCTTAAAACTATATCAAAGTAAGCATCCAGCCCTGCATCCCAGCCACACTGGTGCCGATTCACTCGACTCAACTGAGTCATCTGAACCTGGCTTCAAACCAAATCCTGCCCCTGACTACCGATTTGTTTGTTCATCTAGTATTCCGCGTGTATGTCATGATAACCATAGCTGGGCACGATAACAGAAAACCTTATTCCCGATAACCGATAACTGATAATGAAAAACCTTATCGGTGATAACCGATATTCGTTAACTGGAGACACAAATAAAGGCGATAACCGATAACCGATAGCCGATATAAATCCACAATTCCGATACTAGCTAGCGATAACTCCGATAGGCTAAAACGATACTATATTGATATTTCAAATGAAAAACATAGATGAATTCAAATTTTCATTATCTGTATTGTAGAAAGCGTAAGAGTACTGTTAGGCCTCTCTTGGTTACATCTCCTGGAGATCTAACTAACAGCGAGGACGTAAGGAAGGAGGTGGAGAGTGATGACACCCTAGTCTGCGTACGCAAAGGTTTGCAGAAAAAGTGTCATTCAGCTGAACGACAACCAAGTCAGTTTTATCAAGCAGCGTGGCTTGAAATATAGGCAAATTATCTCCTCTGGTGAAAAGAAATTGCAGTTAGTTGTGCCTGCGAGATACAGAGAGGCTGCTCTCAAGTTAGGTTACAGTACTGGTCTAGGCGGTCAGATGGGAAGACCCAAGACACTCGCTCGCGTACAAGCACATTTTTACTGGCCAGGGATAGGCCAGGAGGTAGCTAGATTTGTGAAGTCGTGCGATGTATGTCAAAAGACTATAGATAGCGGAAGGGTAAAGCCTGCTCCCTTACAGCCACTGCCCATTATTGACTCGCCTTTGAAAGAGTAGCGGTAGACTTGGTGGGGCCGATCGAGCCTCGAGCCAGCGATGGCTCCCGGTATATTCTTACGCTTGTAGATTTTGCCACGCGTTGGGCAGAAGCGGTGCTGCTCAAGAATATTGAGACGCAAACTGTGGCTGAAGCTCTCATGACTATATTTTGCCGAGTAGGTATACCCAGACAAATACTGAGTGATCGAGGTACTCAGTTCACCTCTGGGATGGAAGTACTCCGTCTGCTTGCGTGCAAAGGGTAACGTACCACGCCCTACCATCCCATGGGGAATG